>NC_133773.1:45627876-45773642 GCF_003597395.2 Chelonoidis abingdonii
TAAGATTCTTGGTGTGGACGCTCTAAATCGATTTTATAAATTCGGTTTTATAAAATCGATTTAGATAACTTCGATTTACTGCTGCCGTGTAGACAAGGCCTATGAATCTATGAATCTATGAAATGGCTGGTGGGATCTTTTCTTACTCTTCAGGAGTTGTTTTTCCCTTTCCCCAGAAAATTAAATTTGCTATTTTTAATTGAATAAAATAAAGGTGAGAGAATGCATAGGGGGTAAGTGTGAGGTAATACAGTGTCTGGTAAGCCTTCACTTGTTCTTCCTTATGGCGCCGATCCTGCAATAGCTTTTGACTGTGCTTAACTTTACTTGCCGAAAGTCTCAATGAAGTTGGAGGACAACTTAAGTATGTAAAGTTACGCATGTGCATAAATCTTTGCATGATAGGGGCCTTTGTTTTTCATTTATCACAACTTTCACACACCCTCTGCTCTGCCAGCGATGCTACCCTTGAGCATCCACCTTCCAGCTTCTCCCAGAAACATCAGTTTCTCCCACAAACATCTCCAAGTTTTCTATCCTGCAGACCCTTAAGCATATAACATCCTTCTTGAAGAAATTGATAAGGCCAACACATCCTCTCCTCCTTCAAATTGGAGGAGGTCTCAAATTCTCATTTATTGTGATACCTACACCTACAAGAAATTAGCCAACTGATGACTGCTACTGATTTATGCAGGGAATATTGCAAAAAACTTGTAAATAACCCAGAAGTATGAAGTCATGCAAGTGGCTAATCTATATACTTGAGCTTATCTAAATGCTTGTCTTCCTTCCCTTCTATTGGCTGTTACACTTACTTGTTGTAAGCTTCTCAAGGCAGGGATCACGTCTTCCTGTGGGTTTGTACCGTGTTTTCCCCAAGCCTGTTTGACTCATAGTACAATATAAACAACAACAAGAAATATTACTTAGTACTGTTCAAGCACCGAGAAATCTGTGTTAAAAATCCTTTATTAAGTAGCACCTTGCCCCAAGCAGCCATTCCATAACAGCACCAAGCATTTTAAACTGACACTATCTGTTTTACCCATCCAAAGCAATCAGAAACCATTTACAACTGGTCCCAGAAGAAACAACTGAACTACTTAAATAGTCATAAGGCATATATGATATAGACTGTACCCAGACTGTTTTTTTTTTTTTTTTGCATAGAAGACACTTCACTTTACAGAGACTTGCTCTACGTTTTTATAATGAAACACCAGACAGCAGTTAAATATAATACACTTTACTTATGGATGTCACCTGTGTCTAGGATAACTGTCAGTCAGATCAGTGTTTCATCTACAAATGGCCTTCTATCTTGTTAATAAAAGAAGGACACTTAATATGAAGTATTTGAAATTGAAATGTTTTATAATAAATGTTCTACAAACAAACAATTTTATCTAGTCAATATAATTTCATCTTGTATGAGATTCCAGTCAGTTATCCAAGCAAATTTCTTGACCACCTTTATTAAAAGGCCACCATCTTTAAAAAGACCAATTTGTGTCAGTCCTTAAGTAGTTGCATGACAAAGATTTCACTGTAGTTCAATTCAGTGTGAAATAGAATAGTGCAGATCCAGGGAGAATTTTACTTGGATCTCAAATGTAACTCCCAGAAAAATCTAGAGTACATTGACTCTATGCTAATAATAAATTATAACTTTCCATTGTTCCTATGACAAATCTTGGATGCTTCTTGCTGCTCTCAAACAAAGATAGTAAATAATGTCTCTTCTTTCATGCTGTTTCCAAATTTATTTTGTTTTTTTTATTTTCATTTCAAATACTATGAGTACCAGTTACACTATAGAAAAATAAATCTGAATTTAAAGGCCACATCCTTTTAAATCTGATCCTACATATCTTGGGAAAATCCTCCTCATCTCTTTATTCCCCTTTTCCCACTTTTCACTTAAGCCCTTTCAGCTTCAATTAATTTCCCATTAAGAATGAATCAGGCACATTTTTTCACTAAACAGTTTATAGTTTCTTCACTGCTAATGCCAAAGACAGTTTAGATACTAAAACAGTTTGGGGCTTTACAAGGGATTACCACCTCTTCCAAGTAGTATCTCTGATTTCAGATCAGCAATGGTTGAAAAATCTCTGATGAGAATGACATCAGCTACTAATCAAAGCTCCACATACAGTACAGGGTATGAAGAGAAATGAAATCATCTTCATTTCTGCCTTGCTGGACCTGGTGGTTTTCAGTCCTCTAATAAACAGTTATACTAAAGTTATGTGAAGTTACCTCCAGGGATGGCTAATTACTTACTTTTGAAATAGTTACTTTGAGTAAAACATCTGGTGATTACTAGATTTTTCTTCCCTTCATCCTTATAACACTATTCTGATTTCTAGCACATTTGATGCAACTCAAATATGCCTTGCATCAGCATTAATGACCATAAGGAAATGGGTTTAGCAGCGGCTAATTATAGACACATTACTGTTACAATGTATACTGAGGGCCTAAAAAGATCCTTCAGGATGAAGGGTGTAACACAAATCTTTGGAAGGAGGCAGGATTTCAGTTGGTTATTTTAAGCAAACACCAGAGAGGCTATGTGACAAAGGAGGAATATTTTTTTCTTGCATGTGAAAAATGAGCAGTCTGTATACCAAAGGAGGCAAACATTCTACCCCACTTTCATTGGCTGCATTTCATTGGGCTGGGGTTCATTAGCTAGGACAACAGCAATGGTGATTTCTCTATCAAAGCAGGAATGAACAAAACAAATAGGAAGACCTTACATACTTGGAATTTTTCTGATAGAACATATTGTTTATATACTAGTTAAAATTGTCAACTGAGAAGCCTTTAACTGGTGAGAGTGAGTGAGAATGGAAATTCTGGTTCCTTTAAAGAAAACGGGAGGATCAGAAACTCAGTAATAGTTACAAAACCCATCTTAAAACAAAGAAGTCACAGTTCTATAAATAGAGTGAGGCACTCTCATCTCCGCCCTTCCCCCTCCCCTCAAATTCCCTCAACTCTATTAATATTGTGCATATTACCATGGCATAAGTGGCTTAAAAATTCTAAATGTAAGCACAAAGGATCATTGCATCTTTTTCCTCTATTCCCCTTCCCCCCAAACAAACCATCAAAACATTTATGGATAGACTAGTCTAAAGTCACAGTTCTGTTATCTATACATGATTTTCATCATGAAAAGATACAAGAAATTAGAACTGTGTGTAGACATTCATATTTAGGCTTGGATTTTTGGCCCACAATTCCAATACAGTTAAATAGGAATATGACCAAAAATTAGGACATCCTCCTCCACCATCTACATTAAGCGTAAGAAGTCAAGCCTGGTTAAGTGTGTCTAGGTTGGCATTATTTGCAGGGGGGGACTATGGTTGGCCAGTTAAGAAAGACATAAGGTAGCAGCTAGACCCCATAAATGGTGAAACTTAGCCCAGGGGAGCAAAGTCTCTGGTGACAATAGACTATTGGTAAAGGAGTTGAGTATATCTTTCCAACAGCCACTAGGACAGGCTACAAACTCAAACAGCAGGTACTTGTCTCCTGTTTGGGGAGACGACAGCCTCACTAAGTCAGCAGATAATTTCAAGAGGCATTATGACATTATGTGAACCTAAGTCTGCAATGTGAGTCTCCTCTATCCATGATATCGTAAGATAGTTTGAATATTTTATATTTAGGTTAAGATGCAGCAGGATTCAAAACTCTAATGAAGCTTTATAGTGTTAAAAACTCTTCTCTCCCTTCCTTTTACCTGCAGTTCACCACAATTAATGTTCTTTTTTTGTTTTCTCTTTTTTCATTTGTGTATTTGCTTAGATTTTTTTTGGCAAGGCAAAAACTCATGTCCAATTCATCCGTTCATCTCTATGCCTCCCATTATGTAACTTTGTGAGGTAAGTGTGGTGTGCTAGGAGCAGAAGAGGATACCAGCAACTGGTGACTGACTTAAGAATGCCTAAGGAGATATTACAAGCTGCTGTAGTTCAGCACAGTCCTGAAGGGTCTGAGTAGGTAAGGCAACCAAAAGTGGATGGTGCTTTCTGGACAGGCAGCACAGTCAGTGTGACTGAAGAGTCCACTAATACTCACTGGAGACTCTCCGATCAGTGTTGTTCCTATGGAGTCCTTTTAAGAGTTAAAGATAGCCTCCTCAAATACAAAAACCAGAGAGGACAGTAGTGAGAACACTGACTTTTCTGCAGGAAGGATTCTGCCCTGAATTTTTCAAGAAGTTTTGTTGGTACAGTGAGGGGTAAGTTACTGGCTACTTCACAATTAGGTATCTAAATGGGAGCTGTGCTCTTTTTAAAATCTGTCCTGGCAATTGTAAGTGCTATATTAGCAACACACTACTAATACTGCCTCATAAAGTTATCAACTGATCCATCTGTCTTTCATAGAAATTAGGGATGAAGGAGCCCCATTAGGTCATGTAGTTCATATCTTTGCCAGCACTAGATTTTTCCATGTTGCATTTCTTGAGGTTTGTTCAGTGCTGTTTAATGACTCAAGCATCGGAGCTCCCACCACTTTCCTCAGGAGATTCTTCTATATTTTAAAAGATCACATTGTTAAGAAATGATGCCTGACATTCAGACTAAAATTTCTCTTTGCTCATTCTTCCTTTCCTCCATATTATACTCATACATAGCATGGGTCAAATTCTTCTGTTACATCATGCAGCCTTTCTAAAGTTAGTGGGGTTGCTGCTTGATGTAACCATGAGAAGACTCTGTCTTGATATTTGATTCCTTTAAAAAAACATGAATTTCCTGATAGAGGTAGCAGCTTTATACCTTTTTATCCTTTTTCTGCATATCATGAAAATAAATTGGTGAGAACTTTCCTTCACAGGAAAGTCTGCCTTTCTATCTTAGCCAGAAATGTCACTTCAGAGGATCATAAAAAATAAATAAATAAATAAAAAGGTCAGAGACCACTGGCATTTTATAGAGAAAATAGGATGAGGGGTGTATAAATAGCAGATGATGTCATTTGCCAGTAAACAATTTACAGACATAGGGCAGCCTATGCAACTTTTCTCTATTGCAGTAAGGCTGTTTCTGTCATAAGGCAGTTGTGCTTTGGCTCTTTGATTCTATTAAAACCCAGATAAACAATAACAGTAACAAGAATTCATTGTTATCATGTAGATTTTTTGGCTTCCAGAGCAGCCTGCATGCAGGCAGTGTTCCATATTTACACATTCTTAAGTTATGAATGGCCATTTCGGAGGGTAGGGAATGCTGTTGCTGCTGAAGCTCCATGCAATGTGCCACTTCGGGATTCATAAATACACCTTCACACATTGCCAGTTGCAAAACTGCATTTGTAATATTTTTCTTTACTAGCTCTTCATACAACCCTTTTTAAGATTAACCCAGCTCCTTCCAGACACGAATTGCCAGTGCAATTTCCAGTTAAATGCAAAGCTTGATAGCTTTTATCATTGATCAAAATGTATGATGCAGGCCCATAAAAGGGTAGTGCCACATGTAATACTAGAAAGAAATGTATATGATTCAGAGTATATATCTGTATATGTGAAATACAATATGTGAATTGGAGAATATATACCATATTAGAAACAGATGAAGCTTTTCTAACTTCTACTGATTGGCCCTTCAATTAATTCTCTCTTTAGCTCTGCCAGAATTACTTCTGACATTTTATTCACTGGCACAGTAATAACAGGTCATTTCCAGTAACCCATAGCTAACCTCTTCCAAAGAGGTTTAGGAAAAACTATTTTTTTCCCTTTGGGAAAGTTTGAGGTTAGTTTAAAGGTTGTCCAGAAAAAGGAGGGTTAAAATTCCACAGATTAAATCTCTTGAGCAATTACATAATCCAGAACAAAGGAAATCAACTTTGGTTTATAGGAATCACAGAATTACAGGAAGTTGCACAAACAAGAAACCTCTCTATTATTTGTTTAGACTGATCACACAGTCAAATATTTTATTGTCTTCTTTCATTCACCAGCTTCTGCTGGGAAGCAGCATTGAGTATCTGGACCTCACAATCATAAAGTTAAATCCAGTTAAGCCTAGAAGTATAAAACTGAGTCTTAAATGCTCTACGATGTACCCTGACCTCCTGCCAAGTCTCAGGGTAACAGGTAGACTTGAGAGAATAATCGCTGTAAGGGTAAACTCTTCTTAGCTCAGATCTCAAAAATAATTCTTACTCCTGTGGTTGGTTTGAATTTGCGTTATTAATGAATAACATTCTTCTCCAGAGAGATGTGAACAAATATTAAATCCTGCAACCCTTCTGCTCCAGTATTCCCTATACATTTAACCATGTCACTCCTGTGCGTTTGGGGATCCTGTTATTTCTCTGTTCTGGAAAGGCGTTCCATGCTTGCCTTTTCAGTAAGCAAACAGAGCAGAGAGAGAAATCTCAAATGAATCTCTTTCTCTCATATCACTGTCTCTAATGATTCCACATTAAAGACGGAGGGCCAAAATCTGCTCTCAAATACACAGATGTAAATTCAAAGTAAGGACCACAGTAATTTAGTCTTAGTTATGCCTGCTCTACTTCATGTAATGTAGCTTAAATTAGAGCAACTTACACACTGAAGAGCCCGGCGTAGGCTATCATAGCTCTGGCCCCACTCTACATTAACTTACATTAATTGAGACTCCATTACACCTCAGAACGATGAGTGAATATATCTTGGTGTACCTGAACAAGTATAATGGGGTGTAAAAGGATGGGAGTGCAAGGAATTTGAGTTTATGCCTCCTTATGCATCATTACTGAATTTGGTTCTAAGTCCATTGAAGTGCATATTTTCACTAGTGTAAAGAAAACTAGACTGGCCCAAAGGACTTAATTCTACTCTGACTTACTCTACATGAAGCAACTTATACCATGAACTACATAATGGCACAGGAATTGCAGGGAATCAAAGCCAGAGCAGAATTTTGGCTGAAGTAATTTCCCAAGTAATTGTTGAGTCAAATGTATGCTGTTCTACTCCAAAAAGTGGCTCTTTATGAAAGGCTTTGTGAGGTTCTATAATTGCTTCATCTCATTGAATCCACATCAATTTGCTTAGTTTACATTGTTTTTAGTGCCAGTTCTGCAAATTCAACCTGATATCCAAGATAGCAGTAAAAAAATAAAAAACAGATTCTAATGCAATTTCACTGGTAATAAAGATGATGCAGATTAAATTATTCCTTCAATTACAATTAACATATAAATGTCATTAAAACAAGTCACCTACCTATTGAAACTGATGTTTTGGAAGGGAGTTTGAGTGGTAGCGAAATCTAGAGATCTAATTGTTAAGAGAATTTCTTATTATCCTTGAAAAGATAAGTTGCTTTACTAGTAGACAGAATGAAAGGTAGGTAAACAGATTTTGTCTAAACAGGTAAATAGGGTAAATAGTAGGACAAAGGGCAGCAGAAAAGGGAACCGGTTGCATAAAAGGCCTCATATATCCAATCTGTTTGAATCCACTGTTTTGGAAGAAAAGACCTGGAATCAAGTGGATGCTGGGAGGAAGTCACATTGGAAATAATCCAGATTTTCCTGCTTCTACAGAAAGAGACTTAGAAAGTAATTTAGGTAGGAGATATTATTTAAGTGTTTCTACTTTGAAATATGACTGAAAATAGCATTGTGGACTTCTGCCACTGCTGCTGTACAAGGAAGAATGGATTAATGATTAAGGCAAGGAACAGGGTTCTTGGGCAAGTCTGTTAGGCTCTTTGCCTCAATTCTCTACTGTAAAATAAGGATAATAATGCTTCCCTATTTAACAGACATGTTGTGATGATCAGTCTAGAAACTCCTAAGGTTCTCAGATACTAAGGTGTTGGGTGTCAGAAGTACCTAACTATGTTTTGAACATGGGGATTTGCCACTTGACCCATAAACTTTCCACATCATTCTGATACCGTTTGTTCTTATGAAATTGGAGACTCGGAAATATATTGGTCTATTCATATTGCACAGAAAAAAAATCTCTTCTGGGCCTGAATTTATGAACTGAAAGAAACTATGACTTGTGGGCACAATTTTGTATGCACAAAGGGTGGATCTTGGATTTCTAGGTACCTGAGATCCAAGTGGTCCTATCTGAGAGAGCAAAATTTTGTGGGTGCAATTTCATATCCATAATTCTTTGTATTCAGGATTGTGGATGCAAAAACAGAGGCTTGGTTAAGTCCAACAGAATTTTGGCTTTTATGATTTGATTCTGATCTGACATTGTCACCATGACTCCGTGGGTCACAACTGAGAATACCAAATTCAGGACAAACTGCTGAAAAAATAGGGCAGATATACCCCAAAACAGGTGGTCATTCTCGCATAAGGTGTACTAAACCAGAAACAAAAGTAAACTTCTGTTTCACCACACTGGCTAACAAGAAGTCAGAAAAGCAGTCTCCTTAGGTATTCCAATGTTTGAAACACCACCAAAAGCACTAGACTTAATGAGGAGTAATTATTTAAAACCAATTTAATCAAACAAAAGGGTTCTTCGATCCCAGAGGACCAGCCACATAGCCAGCTCAATATATAACTGAGATCTCACCCAGTAATCATGCTGGTGCCAATCCTTTAGTATCTAAAATCTAAAGGTGTTTTTTATAAAAAGAAAGAAAGCGAAGAGTAAAAATTGACTAAAGGAATCAAAAACATACAATAATTGCAAAGTTTGGATCAGCCTTGCAGCAGTGATGGAATAAATTAAAAACTGCTGGCTTGTTAAGTCTCCGGTTGCTTCCAAATTTTTGGAAGGTCCTCAGTCCATTGGTTAGAACGTTTCCATTAGTTTAAGCAGCAGAGAGTCCTGTGGCACCTTATAGACTAACAGATGTTTTGGATCATGAGCTTTCGTGGGTGAAAACCACTTCGTCAGATGAATGAATCTGCTTTTACAGATTCAGACTAACACAGCTACCCCTCTGATACTTGACTCCATTAGTTTAAGTTCATAATCCAGAAATCTGAGCAGGAAAGAGGCAAAATGGAGATGTTTCCAGGGCCTTTTATAGCTTCTGCCATTGTTCTCACTGTGGAAAATAACAAGTAACAAGATGGTGTTTGGAGTCACATGGGCAAGTCACATGTCCATGCATGATTTTGCTTAGTAATAGGAGAGGCCATAACATTAAGCCTAGACAGGCGTCTTTCATGGTCCATTGTGAATTAAATGTTCCTTGATGAGCCATTGAACTTGAATAGTCCTGTCAAGGCTGAATCCCCAGACTGTCACTCTGAATACAGAAGGTTGCGGCCTGCAAGGATTTTAAAAATTAATACTTGCTACTCCAGGCTTCTATTAAACTCCCAAGTTTACAGCTTTTCTCTGAGCTTGGCTTGGTAAACGTTGCCACCTCCAAATGCAAAAAACTGCCTTGGACCCAGGAAGGACCTTCCTGTGGGTTACCCTCAAGACCTTTCACCTCCCAGCCCCAGGGAAGAGCTGAGAAATAAAACAAAGGAAATTAGCTGTAGCTACTAGCTAATCAACCATTCACAAACCTCTTAGGACAGCAAAAATCCAATCCTGTTCTATATTAAAAACAAAAAGGAAGAAAATACATCTAGAACTTAGGCTTTCAGATTTTAAAAGAGCAATTTCAAAAATTAAGCACCCAAAATTGCTTTCTTGGGGGTTAGCTTAAAGGTTACAAGCAAACAAAAGCATCTGGGATTAGCATAAAGGAGTCTACAAGCCTTAAAAAATAAGCAGAAATAAACCTAATCGCAACTTCCTAAACATTTCTAATTTACTTACATATTTGGGTTGTTAAAAGCAGTTCTAGATATAATCTATGATTTTCATAGCTGCTTCAGTCTTTACACATCATTCCTTCTTATAGCGTTGCTGCTCCGGGTCCCTGCAGCCCAGAGAGAACAACTGACCAACAAAGGAAAAGTTCTTTCCCAATTTTAAAAAGTTCTAGCCTTCCCATTGGCTCTTTTGGTCAGGTGCCCACTTTCTTTTCTTTACCTGGGGGACTTTTAACCTTTTACAGGTAAAGCAAGCAAAGAACAGCTACCAAGGGGGATTTTACAGCTAACTAGCTGGCTGGGTGTCCATCAAGGGGAGTTACCTCCCACCACACACACACACACTTCATTTATCACAAGTCCCTTCAAGATGTGCAGGCTAATACCTTACAGGCATTACCACAGGAACAAACATATTTGAAATACAGGTATAAAGCCAATACTCATAATTTCAAATAAAAAATGATACATGCATATACAGATAGCAATCATATTCAGCAAGTCATAACCTTTCCATAGACACCTTACTTAACATACTTTGTCCAAGATTTGTTGCAATTATATAACAGTGGCAGCAACAATGATCTAAATGGTCAGATTTTAATCAGATAGCGTCACACAGATATAGTCCTTTGTAGTGACCAAAATTAAAATTAGTCCCTTAGTAGACAAGTAACTGGCATATCAGGTTGTGGATGACCTAAAGACCAATGTCTATGACAAATATACAGTTTATGCATGCAGTTGAAACTTTGTTATTTTGACATTAATACCCTTCAATCAAAGAATAAAGTTATGATATGGGATTTGAGCCATTTTACATTTATAAATTCCCCAGTATCAAAGATAAAGCTGAAGGAAATGGTCTGGACTCTACGAGCATATGATAAACTAAGAAGCAACTTCAAAGCTTCCAACACAACTACCTGGAAGTTGTCCAGAAGGTTAGGGAAATACTTTCACTCCTTGGTTTTGTAGTTCTGAGATTGCCATCAAAATACGAGGAGGCAGGGTAGTTCTGTGTTTTAGGGCAAAATAATGCCAATTTTTTTTTTTAAATAAAGGTTGCCCTACATGTATAAACTAACCCTGTTTCCTTCTTCTCAGTGGGCCATGCTATATACTGAAGTGTGAGCAAGGGGAGAAACAAGCTTAAACAAACAATGACAGATGGAGTGAACTAAAATAGATGTTACTCAACATGATCTTATTAAAAATATTTTTGGAGGGTGATGTTCTTCCATATTTCAGAAGGAATTTTTTTGAGGTTGGCCAAATGCAAAAGCAATGAGTTTCTCACATTGAAAAGCAGCGGGTTAAATTAATCAGGAATGTTTATGATGGCATAAGTAGTACATTGGAAGTAAATTAGCTGGAATGAGGTAAGTACCAAAGTAACCTAATTTGCACTAGTTTGGAATTCTGGATATGCAAATAGACTTGCCCACTTCACTTTGGCCCAGATCCTTCCCTACAGAAAGGTCACTTTATGCATCCAGAGTGTCACAGTGACCTCCAAGATGCCCTAAAGGACAGCTGTGGAGTTTCCTGGCATAAAGGCAGCATAGCCAACTCTATGCCATAGGGAACAGGGCTACTATCAAAAAAAATTTGTTCAGTTAACCCATAAGCAACAAACATATTATACAACATTTTAGAAGCAAAAATGATCCCCTGGATGACTTCTGGCCCTCCTGGTAAACTGTCACAATTAATTATTTCCTTTTTGTTTTCTGTGGCATCGGTGCATAATCTTTTCAAATGCCCACTTCCACAGATAATGTGGAACTAGAACTGGCTGAAAATTTTCCTGGTTCATCAAATCCTGATTCATCAAGGTACAAAAATCCACAGGAGCATGTAAATTATGATGTTTTGAAAAAGTTTAAAAATTAAAACCTAATTTTAAAATACAATCAAAACAACACACTTGCTTTATTTAAAAAGTACATATTTCAATTGACCTGAAATTAACTTTTATCATTTCATTTTGCAGAAAATTTTGACTCAGACTTAAGTTGAAGTGTCAGAATTTCTGAATTTTGAGCTGATCTGCACAGAACATTGTGATATACTTCAGTGACTTCTTCTGGGTGTAGCCTGCTAAGACTCCCAGGTCTACACTACGGGGGGAAATCGATCTTAGATACGCAACTTCAGCTATGTGAATAACGTAGCTGAAGTCAAATATCTAAGATTGGATTACTCACCCGTCTTCACTGCGCGGGATTGATGTCCGCGGCTCCCCATGTCGATTCCGGAACTCCGTTGGGGTTGGTGGAGTTCCGGAATCGATATAAGCGTGCTCGGGGATTGATATATTGCGTCTAGATGAGACGCGATATATCGATCCCCGAGCAATCGATTTTAACCCGCCGATACGGCGGGTAGTCTAGACGTAGCCCCAGACAGAATCAGCAATGTCAGTGTTGCTGATACAGAAGCTGTCATTTCTAGGTCTCTCGTTCAAATCCAACCCACATTCACAATGGCTGTTTGTTTAAATCTGAAGGTCATTGCACAACCTATGTTGTTGGGGTAAGAGTCTCAATTCATTTCCTGTTGGGATGGATTTTACAATCATCTCAACAACCACCATCACCATAGGTATTAATAAATTTTCCACACTGAGGGCCAGATCCAGAGCTTATTGAAATCATTAAGAGTTTTTGAACTCTTAATTCATTTCAAACCCAAGGAAAATTTATATTGCAAAACAGCTGTTGAGCTAGTTTTGCCATTTCATCTGGACTTCTTCCATTATTATTTTATAAGACTGCAAAGGCCTTATTTGCTAGCACTGAACTTTAACAGTCTGAACCTCTCTCGAAAACATGGGCAAAAGATCTCAGTTTTTCAGTTGGGCTATTCAAATATGTTCCAGTTATAGATTTATGTGCTGGCAAATGACCCCTCACACCCCCTAGCTTCTGATGAGATACCGAGAATAAGTGATTTCTGAGATTAAATGATGTAAGCAGCAAAGGAAATAATTATGTCATATGTCTTTAGTTAAGATTTTGAATCTGAACATAATTTAATGTAGCAAATCTTTACAGTAATGAATAGCATGAGTCACTTACCGTACCTGTATTTTTCTTGTGAGCTGTACTGTACTGGGGTTCAGTGCTTGTAATTTTATGATCCCAGTAGTACCAGATAGAAACTACAGTAGCTGTATGAAAAACTAAAGACTATTGTATACCCTCCTCCTCAATACACATCTCCAATGCAAAAGTGATCAAAAACATTCAGCAGAGTGCTTCTGGGTGGTAATGCCCTTGCATAGCCTGTTAAAAAAAACACATGCTGCATTCAGTCTGATGGCAGCTTCCCCAACATCTCTTCCGGAAGGGGAAAGGAAGGCTTGCAGGCTCCAGGGAAATGGAGAAAGGCACTCAAACAGAATGGCCTAGTGTCCTATTCTTATCAGGACTTTTCCAGCCACAAGATGATAATGTGGCAAACCATTCCACTTGTACCTGCCAAATGTTAACAGAAGTGGAGCGCAAAAAATTACCAGAGTAAAAAGTAATTTTACAAAAATAAAGCACTGTCAGTAGTTTAAGTTAAGACAGTCTCCAAATTTCTATGCATTTGAATGCTGAAAGCATATTTGACTTTGGCATCTGGCAATGTCATTTAATATGTTCTTAAGGCCCTGCATGCAGTTAAGCATGGAGTGTATATTATTTTATGATGTTTGAGTTGGAATCACACTTTCTGGGTACAAATATTCATGTTTTTGCAGATTCTTGTGTAAAGCTGGGAGAACCTGTTTCCAATTTCATGACCGTTTATCGCTAATCCAAAATGACTGCAGCATTACCTACAGACAGGAAGCTGGATGGGGACTTGTGTGTTTTGGATACATCATGCTCTTAGGAAGCTCTGTTAAACTAGTTGATGCTTACATGAGGGGAAGACAGTAGTTACTAAAGGACATGACTATGCTTAATCTATATTTAGTTTAGAAAAATAAAAGGTAGAGTTGTGACAGGTTTTATAGCAACTCTCTGCCCATTTGAGATGTAATAATTTCTCTTAAGCATTTAATTCAAGTTTCTTCTTCTCTGTTGCAAAACTCAAACTATATGGAAACAAAACTGCATGCCTCAGTTCAGCCAACTATAATGAATTTTAACAATAGGTTTGGAGTCTAAACTTGTAACATCTCTTGGAATAGCTACAATCTGATTTAAAATATTTCATTTAAGGTTTATGTATAATACTGTCATCCTGCAGGAGACTACAGCATTCTGTAGTTGTATTATATCAGCAGAGACATATTGTAGCATAATACCTCAGGCAGTCACAAACAATATTGACCAGAGGACAAATTCAGCTGTCACCCAGGACACCTAGAAGAAGCATGAGAAATACTTATAAATTTTTATGAACATGTAATCCTTTGGAGGTTCCTTTTGGCCTGCAATTTATCTTGAAGCATTTTGAACTAGTAATTGAATTGATATTCTTGTGAGAAATAGTCCTACTCTGCTACTTGTAGACGTTCCTGGATTATGATGGATAGAAAAGGCCTCAGTGTTTCTGGATATCAATGTCTGGTCCTCACCAAAACCAAAGAGTGAAGAGAAGTGCACATTTTTCTCTCTCAAAAGTAAACCACTCTAATGGAACTCAGTTTAAAATCAACATTGTTTCATATTTGCAGTCTAGTTTACATTTTGAATCCCTTGATCTCTGATTGACAACATTGCGGCTCACACAATGCTAAGGTGTTTCTTTCATGTAATATACATTTGTCTACATTATCAGGGTTGGAAGGGACCTCAGGAGATCATCTAATTCAACCCCCTGCTCAGGGCAGGACCAATCCCCAGATAGATTTTTGCCCCAGGTCCCCAAATGCCCCCCTCAAAGATTGAGCTCACAACCCTAGATTTAGCAGGCCCATGCTCAAACCACTGAGCTATCCCTGCCTCTCTTAGTTCATAGAGTTCTTCAGGTCTTTTCATACTTTGATTATTGGACTTCATGTATTTGTCACAGCAGATTATGAGTTTCTGTGGCTGATTTTTTTAAAGCCTTTAATGGAAAGGACATTTAAAATTCAAAGAAACTATTTCAAAGTATTTTCATGATCCAGTGTTCTCTCAGCAATTAGATTCATAGGAAGAGGATAAGCTAGGCCTGTCTTTCGCCACAAGAGCCCACAGAAACTCCACAGTTGTAAAGCCATGGAGACTGTTGTGTGTCCTGAGGGGAAACCACCTTTCTTAATCAGCTCCAAACAGCCTCCAGTACATGGTCACTCAGGTCTCTCCCTTTCCCCAGGAGTAGTCTAGGACTCCATCCCACAGAATCACAGTCAGACTCTGGGGAATAATGTCAGAGTAAGCAACTGAGAACTAGTTCTGCTCCAGCAGAAAATACTTAAAGAGGCTCAGTTGCTGAAAAAGAATAATTTCTGCTTGATACCTCACACATACATCTTTCTGAGGAAAATATGCTTGAATTGGGGGTGGGGCACTGGGCTGAAGAAGCATCATAATAATCAGGGGGAGAGGAGTTGAAGAGTGAGCTACCTTGACTGCAGAGCAAGGTGGAGAAATGAAGCCCTAATCTCATGTCAGTAACAAGAGCCTCATTTCCTCCACCTGCCTCAGTGGTTAATTGTTTATTTTAAACTAAACTAAATGAAAAGACATTGCTACAATCCCACCCATAAAGCCGTTTAAGAGTGTTACCTTGGGGGACCGAGGGGGAATCAAAAAGGGAAAGAACGACATAACCTTTCAAAATGCTTCAATCACAAAAAATTTCAACAATAAAACCACAAATATCCACCATATTCACTTGTTAAACCAGAAAGGTTAGTCTTGTGGTTAGGCTATAGAACTAGGAGCCAAAACACCTAGGTTCCATTCTGTGCTCTGTCAGAGGTTTCACACAAATCACTTAAATTCTCTGTGCCCGTAGAATGGGGATAATAGTTCTTCCATACTTCACAGAGGTGTCATGACACTTCATTAGCTTATGTCTAATGCTTTGAGATTCACAGAGGATAGATGGCCAGGAAGGGCAAATCATCATTCATTAATCCTGCCTCAGTGTAGGTGGATTTGATGACCTCTTGAGTTCCTTTCTAAGAGTATCTGAAGACACAGATAGCTATACAGATAAATACAGCTTATATTTCCCTAAAATGAAAACTATGTCCAGCTCTAAATGTTTCTATTCTGTTGATACTGTACATACTGTAAATTTATTGCACCTTTCATCTGAAGAAAAGCTAAGCATTTTACTTATATTAATGAATTCAGCTTTACAATTTTCTCATGAGTTAAATAGTATTATTACCACATTTCAGACATGAGGACACTGAGGCACAGAGCACTCTATGACTTACCCAAAGTCACACAGTGATTCAGTAGCAGAGTTGGGAAATCTGAGTTCTGTTCCCAACTCCCAATTCCCTGCTTTAACACAGCAATTTTCTGTGTCCTCTATATTTTTTCCTATTTGTATTAAGGTGAGTTTTGTGAATAAGAAACAACATTTTTAGAAAGCCAGACTTGGTGCTCAGAAGTTATTTATGAACAGAAATCCAAGGATCAAATTCCTCCATCAAAGCACGTGGATTGCTCCCTTCACTTCCATGAGTCTTGAGTGTCTACCTCCACAGCGAGAATTTGGCCCTAATACCAGACATAAAACAGTTGTCAGTTCTGACCATTGTTGGCTTCATATCTCAGGAAAGAAGACTGATTTGTGTAGAATTCTAGTTTAGTGTTACTCAGAGCAACTCGCTCTATGTAAAAAATAAAATGAGATCTGTTTGAGTGCAAAGAAGAAATAAATCCATATTCACCTGTATGTTCTGGCTGCTTTGCACTGATCTGGCAAAATAGCCATAAACTCAGCTTATTTTGGCTAAACTACATATACAGCTACTTTGCATCACCACAGCAACACAAGAAGGAGAAGTTGACCCATAGACAATGATACTATGCAAAGCATAGCAATTTGGCTAACCATGGACCAAATTGAGTCAGCGCTTCCATAGCTGGGTAGAAAAAACCCATATTTTTTGTATGCGTGTCTCAAAAGCATATTGAACATATATTTTTTTAAAATATTTTGGACAATATATAAATACTTTTAAAATGTTCCACAACTTCTCAATTTTTAATGATACTCGGAAAATATTTTATTGTACCACATATTTTATTATATTATGGAAATTGGCCAATGTTGTACCATTTTAATATATAATATCTTATACAGGGATATCTATAGCTTACATGTATGTGCAATAAATTTTAAGCAAACATAACAACTATATAGAAAACTTTTTTTTTCCATATGGGATGAAGTTATCCCCATTACAGACATTTTATTATTGACTGCAGGCAATTGTGTGAAGCAGATTTCATTGATTTTATTTTTCTCCTGCAAATCTAGAGGTATTTTTGCAGATCTTTAGTACATAGTTAGTACAATAACTGAACCCTGTTACAGACATACTTTAACTGCAGCATAAAAACCTTTCACTAAAGCTCTTTTGACCGGAGTGTATGTTTTAACAATAGCTCTAAGGAAGGTACAGAGCAAATAACCCATAGTTTGCCCACATCCTTGATCCTCATAGATCCATGTCTTTATATCCTTGACTTAATAACACTGTGTCTTAAGGCTTCCAGTCATAATTTGGTTTCATTCTCGGAAACACCTAAATCAGCAGCAGAAAGCTATAGTTCTGACAATTTAGTCGCTAACCTGGCTTGTATCTGAAACTTCTCTTGCACTGTAAGCCTCATCTCATCGCCAATTTTAATTTATGTAACTGCAATTTTTAAAATGTCTGACAGAGCACTGTCATTCATTGAGTAAAATCTGGAATGATTTGAGAACTTAAATAAACATGCAGTAGCAGCATTGTCTCAATCACTTATCTGTAAAAGAAAGCTCTCAGACCAGTACAAGATCAAATTCTACAGCAAAACCAAACAAATATTCAACACTTATTGCAAATTCCTCAGTCTTACTACGTACCTCAGAGATGTCCAGAGCACAAAGTAGTTGGAGTCAGGTAAAAAAGGGACCTGTTCTCAAGTCACACAAATTTGCTCCTACTTATAACCCCAAAAAGTGTAACAAGGTCTTTGGGGAAAATTCATCTTTAAAAGTAGGAGTCCACTCTTCTAAAGCCTCCTCTGCCAGTGTTGTCGTCACCTGACTGCTACTACTCTCTGCTAACCACTACCAATTTTAATGCATCTTTTCTCCTGCTACTTCTATTGTAGATCCTTCCTCCTTTGACAGTCCATTAAATACTGGGAAGTTTAGTCAATGGCCTCATCTTACCACTTTTCTCAGATTATAAATCTTATTCTCCATGGAACAAACTGCATGAGAACCAATCAGAGTCTTCCAGACACACTCACTTTTAGCTCACTGCAAGTTAACTGCTCCCAGTGCTGTATAGTATCTTACAACTCCTTAAAGACACACACAAACAAACAGCATTCTGCTTACCACATCAAAATCGAACTCTAATAGAGCTGCAGAAATGCACTTCATATTCTGTGGGAAACACCTCTGCAAGCTCACACGCTTCCAGAAATTAATCTGTTTTGTTCATGAAGACTAGCCAATTGAAAATCATGCAACAAAACTGCTGAGCTGCCACAGAACTTCATACTGCTCCATGTATGGAAAGTTAGGAACCAATGCAGCTGCTGAAGCCTTAAGGTGTAGATGTGACAGGAGTTAACTGCCTAGTTATCAGTAGTAACTTAAGTCACATTATAGCACTATGCAACTAATAGCCCATACAGTTGTGTTGTCTATTTTTCACCATCTTTCCAGCAATGCTGTATAATATAGGTCTGTCCTGTGCTGTTGTCCTTCACACTAGAGATGATTATCATTTGAGTGACAGTGGCATAGAGAGGGAAAATATTTCAAAGACACTTGGAGAACAGTCGTTTGACTTTCATTGAAGAAGCCAATGGTATTTCTGCTCCTTAATCATGGATGTGCTTTGGAAAATTCCACCCAGAAAACAAAGTGAGTGCATAAAGTTCATTATGTGCTTTGGGATACTTGGATGAAATATCTACATTTGTCAGCAATTATTCAGATGTTAGTCATCATTATCAGTCAGCATCAATCATTAGTGTGCATGCACTTTTATAATACTTTACAAAAACTTCAGTTAGTGTCCATCACCACTATTTAGATAGTGACAAAGATCACAGAGTCAAAGATTGTAGCTGGATAATATAATCAAGTATTTAAAAAACACATTTTTTACTTTAGGAGAAGTAATAGTAACAGAAAATTATTCTGATCTGCTTTATTTACGATATACAGCTCTTGCTGAATACAAGTATCTTAAATAGCAAACACAGCCCAGTTTTAGTCTTAGTTAGTCAAAGTTACTTTTCAGGAAACCTTTCTTAGGATTGGCCTGGAGTCTCGCGGAATCAACACTGATCTCCCAGTGACTATTGAAAACAATCCAGGAGATGTTAATAGGATATTTTAAGAAAAATGACATTACATCATGTAGGGGAAAACAAATCACCCAGAATAGCTTCAGAGTTGGCAACCCTAAGGATGAACTATTGTCCCCTCATTTAGCTCAAAGGTACTGATTCCAACAAATTAATACATGTCAACTCCACTTTGAAACTTCATGCTTCTGTTCAAACAAATGTATTTTCCTATTATAATGTGGTTTTGAGTGACTGTCTCATAGTCTGTCTGTCTGAGGCCATAGTGCAATACAAAAGGAAGCCATATGACAGGGTGTCAAAAATGACATAAGGCACAAAACTTATTATTTCAAAAGGAGCATTGCTCCTAAAAGATCATAGCTGAAACAGTGATGAATAAATCCTTATCAGCTGTAAAGGAGCAAGCACCATGAAGCACCATTGAGTTAGGAGGGGGATTGGGTTCTCAAGCATCTTTTTTTAACTCCTTCTGATGGAAGATTTCCCTCAGTTTCAGATGTGTTAGTTCATTTATACAGTTTTTGGAACACTTTAAGAAAAGTAAAAGCAGCAATAATCAAAATGAAGTTGGGCTGTTTGGAAAGAGGAAATAAGATTACCCTTTCCCCTAAAAAATAATTAGTAAAAGGTGAAGAGAAAATGATTGAAAAAAAGTGACTGGATTACCAACCTCTATAGTAATTCTAATTTTACAGAGTGTGCAGCACTGTTCTGCTCTGTTCTCACTGAAGCCCATGATAAAACTTCCGTTGACTTCAAGGGAATCAGAGTCAGGTCAATACTAAGCACTTCTAAAAATCCCACCTGTAATGTTTATCAAGAATCTCTTTTTGTTTGCTTTTCCACAAACATTTGTGCAATCTCTTTTGGTGCACATAAGTGACTGGGAATGAGTGTTTATTGCTATGAATACATTATTGGTACACAAACAAGCATTTGTGTCAGGGCCAGCTCCAGGCACCAGTGAAGGAAGCAGGTGCTTGGGGCGGCCAATGGAAAGGGGTGGCACGTCCGGGTCTTCAGCAGCAATTCGGCAGCGGGTCCCTCACTCCCTCTCAGAGGGAAGGACCTGCTGCCAAATTGCTGCCGAAGGATGAAACAGCGCAGTTGAGCTGCCGCCGAAGTGCCGCTGATCGCAGCTTTATTTATTTAATTAGTTAGTTTTCACTTCGCGGCTTGGAGTGGCAAAAAAGCTGGAGCTGGCCCTGATTACAAATAGTGAATTTACATATTCACACTAAAAGTTCTTGCTTGGCCACTGTAGGGAGGTGCTGCTGCACCCCTCTTACTTCTGCCCCTCCTGCCCTCACAGACCCATTAGGGATGCCTCGGATTGATGCAATCACCAGTGCACTTTATTTGTAACTATTTCCCACTACAACCTTACTATTTATGTGCAGGTTTCTTTCACATCCCAGCTTTACAATCAGCAGAGAAGAGTGCACCAGCCTGCCCGCCCACTCACCCGCCCTCTCCCTTTCTTTCCCACCTCCATCTTCTTTCTTCCCAGCCCTTTTATAGCTCCTGGCTAATTAGGCAGGCAGATGTTGCTAGTTACCAGGCAGGCACAGGTCTATTCAGCCAGCTCCAATCTACTCCCCTTAATTGGGCAGCGGGTTAGTTAAACAATCCTTACCCAGCACCCTGTCACAACCTCCTTATATGTACAGTAATGGCCGGTACAACTTTGACAAGATTAAATTAAATGTTAAGGCTGCAGGACAGCCAACATGTCTGTCTTGTATCATCTTCTCTTCTTCAGTCAGAAAGGAACCCAGCTATTTTTAAAATCTGGCATCCAGGTATGTAGCCAAGTATAAAAGCTATTTATTTCACAAGAGCCAGGAAAAGAGTTTATATGTCCCAAAATTTCCTAGGCCCTATTTATCTCCTCTATCTATGCTGTCTACTCATGCCCTAAAATAATTTTTACAACATGAGTTTCTTCTTGAAGTATTGCTTTTTTTATGGAGGTATCCAATCAGGAAATGTAAACTATACTATGTGACTTAGATAATCAATTACACAGATTGCTAATTTATTCTTTACATAAATACCCAAAGAGCAAAATACTACATCAAACAATTACAAATAATGAACTTATTCATAACGATCCCAATAATTTCCTGGGCAAAACAGAGGACCAAACTTGTTACCAAACTACATTATTCCAGTATTCGGATCTGGATTTCACAGTGTCCTCTACATTGCAGAGTTATTCAGAACCTGATTTGGATTCTGATTTGGTCTTGACCCTTTGTCCAACCCACCCCCCTTGAGGCTGATCTCTGTTATAA
Source organism: Chelonoidis abingdonii (assembly GCF_003597395.2). Lineage (NCBI taxonomy): Eukaryota > Metazoa > Chordata > Testudines > Testudinidae > Chelonoidis > Chelonoidis abingdonii. Next base: position 45,649,436 of record NC_133773.1, read on the forward strand.
TACCATTAGCAAATTTTCTGTCCAATTATTTAATTACCATCCCTGGTATGATTAATTTATTTTAAACCATATGAACAAGAGGAATTAGCTATAACTTCACAGAGCTATTTACATCTTCTCTTTTGTGATAAATGACTTTAAAAATCATTTAAACCAAAATAATAAGTAATATTTCACTTTTTTCCGTAGTTCTATTCTTTAATTGTTATTGTTGGTGGTCTCCAAGTCCACCACCAGTCTGTGAGAAGTGAATATCACCACAGCTTTCTCTTCTGAAGGACACGCAAGAAGCAAGTGTAATGATTTGGCAGGTTAGTGTCCACAGTTGACATGCAGGTGGAAAAACCTTTGGAGAGCTTACAAAGACATATAGACCCAAACATAAGGAGAGTGAACTCTAGTTTTCTAGGTATTTCTAGATCAGAGATGTCCAATACCCAGCCATGAGCCAGTTCTGACCCAATGAATGCACATTATTTGGGGAAAAAGGTTAGTCAGATTTTTCCAACTCCATCACAAATATTAAGTATCTACAGTCATGAAGAAAACCCTCCAAAAAATGAAATGTAGCTCTTTTAGACACACAGAAGGGCAGCTATAAGGCTTTATGTAGAGTGGATCTTTCACCCAATGGATAGAGCAATGGCAGCAATAGTAGCAGTGAAAACTAGTTTAAACCAAGGCATCCACTGTGCTCTGAGCAGGATTAGATGACAACCCTGAGGTCTGTCTAAACTACAGCTTGCACCAGGGCTACCACTCATTGAGAACTAAAAAAACCCTGACATAGACATGGCCTATGAGAACTGCAAAGTGCCCTATTAAATATGAATATTCCATTGAGTTGATAACTAATGACAACATTTTAGTGGCCAGATGTTCATAATTTAGAGACATGCTTGTGCACATAAATTAGGTAATCACACATGCAAATAGACAAATGAATAAGGGACAAAATAGTGGTGAACTTAAATGTGCTCTGCAGCTTTTCCATCCCTCCCTCCCCCACCCACTGAATGAGTCTGAAAGCAATAGTCACTTTATTAACTAAGGCAGATTCTCAGTGGCTGTAAATTGGCATAACTCCACCAGCTTACATCACCTGATTTATTTCTACAATATGCAATTAGATAAGAATCACATTCTTCGAGCCAATTTCACTTTGTAATCAGTGGATGAGCCACTATGGATCAGGGTAATTTTGTAGTCCCAGCCAAAAGACCAAAATTTAAATCTGTCCTCTCCACAGAAGGAGTTTGGTCAACCAGGGGCAGTGCAATGAATAGTGGCTGGGTCTTTTCTTTTTACGTGAAACATATTCAGGTATATCAAATCTCAAGATGTCACATGTGATGTGAAAATTCTCATGGTTAGAATTGAAATGTATGGCTTTTGTTATGCAGAAGGTCAGACTGGATCATCATAATAGTATTTTATGGCCTTATAATCTATGAAACATAGGAAGATCCCACAAGAGAGCTGCAACAGCCAAAGGTCAATGCATAGGAGTGGTCCATAGGAGCAATAGATGTCCAAGTGGTCTGATCATTATTAGGCAGGTTAGCAATGACCGAGATGGTATTTTTGGAGGAGTCAGAAGGAGCTTCACTGAAAACTAAAGATATCATTCAAAAAATTTCTAAGCAAGTGCTTTGTGACCCTATCTACTACAATAAACTTCTCATAAAAATGCAGTGAAAGAATTCAATTTAATAAATCCTCTGCTGTATCATGTAACAAAATATTAAATGAGAGAAGAAATGGTTATCTTTGGTTCCTCTAAATGGATACTTCCAGAAACTGACTGAAGAAAATAAAAATAAATCTTATTATATGCTCTCTTATGAAGAAATGAAACTGCCTAGACTAAAACATTTTCTACTATGCTACAATGAGCAGACTTTATAAAGCCTGTCTAGGGAAACACACATGGAAAAAGAATGAACTGTGCTGGCAGAACAGTGTGGGAAAGTGTATTGCCTATCACAGGTTCACCTGGCCTGCAGTTTAGTGGAGAGAAATCCAAGCCACACTTTTCAGTAGCATTCAACATATTGCCACCATCTATTTGCACAGTAAGGGGGAACTAGCGGGAGACAACCACATAACATTCTACCATTAAAGAATCTTATTTGGACAAATTGTGCTTTCATGCACATTAGAACATTTTTCAGTAATAGACTTCTATAAACAAGGAGGTTAAAAAATGGAAGGGCAAATCTACACTGATAAGCAGCCAGTCCAACTCTATTTGGCCAGAATGTATGAGGCTTTAGAAGTCAGAATGAAAAGTGAACGAGGGGGAAAAAATAAATTTTCCATTCATACAAACACAAAATATTTGACTCACTCTGGGGATGCTTCAGGATACAGCCATAAAAATAGAAGTACTCCATAAGAGTATAGACATACTGAGTGCTAAAAGGAGCTTGTTTGTTCCAACATGTTCACACATGGTGGTCTGTGTCATTGTCCCTTCTCCTCTTCCCTCACCCTGGCAGAATAAAATATTCTGTAACAAGGCAGACTGAGCAAAAGAAGCATATGCTAAGTCACCAAGAAGCACTTAGAAGGGCTGTGCACAGCTGCTGATCAGAAGAAATCAGAGCTAGTGGCCATGCTACACTCATATGTTGGGAGGCAGGATGGGGCACCTGCTCCAAACCAGGAGACCATGCGTATGGTTCTCCAGGTGATCAAACAGAGGTAGTGGCAATGGCAAGAAATCCAGAGCTATGGAGTGGAATAGGCTGCCTGTGTAGGTGAGATGGATGGAGCTGGTGGTCAAGCACTACACTGAGCAGGCAGAGCTGGAGCAATAGAAGCTTGCAGACCAGAACAAACACTGGCAGCTCAAACAGAAAAACAGGGTCAAGTAACTCTCATGAGATCTAGAGCAGGGGAACTAGGCACAGCCATAATATGATGTGCATCAGAGCTCTCCTGGAATGAGGGAGACTCTGGAGGGTAAAAGTGCTGACAAATTCATGTTATCCTGTAAAGGTTAGGGAAAAGCCAGAGGAGTATGAAGCAACCATGAGGGGTGTGGGGGGATGGAATGTAGATGTCAAAGAGGGGAAAACATGCCCCTTAATCAATGGGTTTAGGGAAATCATTTCAGACTTAGCGAGGAGTTGTAGAATGAAGTTCCCAACAACCTATCCAAAAACAGGGGTGAAACGTAGGGCTCATATACAGTGGTGCAGCTGCACTGGTACTATAACACTTCAGTGAAGAACTTCTCCTATCCACATTTGGGGAGACTTGAGATTGGAAGAGGTGTTGATGACGCCCTACAAAGACCATCTAGGCTGGGGAAAGCCCGAGTGAGCCCTTGTGCTTGTTGACAGGCCACTGGTGTCAACAAATTGAACCATAGTTCCATTGCATGCCATATAGGCACCCAGGATTACAAGGCAAGCAGCCCCTTACTGGTCTCAGTGGTCCCAAAATAGGTAGAGCCATAGACAAGCAGCTCACTAAAATTCAGCAAGAGTAAGACAGAATGGAGATCCAGAAAACCTGAATGGCTCTGTCTTCCATTCTTGTACTATTAAGTGTCAGTTTTCTTATGGTCCTATAAAAATTATAAAACCTATAAAAAGGTAAGGAATACAGATTCCATAGTCTTAACAAAACAAAAACTAGGTTTGTCCTGGATTTGAGGTGCTAGTTATAGTTTAGGATTAACTTAATTGAATAAAGTTTAACCTTATTGAATTAGGGTTAAAACTTTTGGGGTAGATTGTATTAAAAATGCAATTTTATGTATGCTATTGTACCTATCTAATTGCTCTAGGAGACTTACTAATGCAATCTCTGAAGAGCTCTGTGAAAGCTCAAAAGCTTCTCTCAGCAACAGAAGTTTGCTCAATAATAGATTAATTTTTTTTATTAAAGCTAATGTTAGAAAAATGATATAACACATAAGCTGGGAAAAGAGTGTCTGCACATCTGGGTGTAGTGCCTAGATTATCAACAAATATAAAGTCAGTTTTTAAAAGTCATATCATACATAGACTATATAATCAGCAATAACCCAAATTTAGGTGACTAGATTTAACAATATTGTTTAGATATTAAAATCCGAATACTCAGGTACATCACTCATGAAAAGTTGTACGGAGATTTTGTTGTGGAAAGCAAAATATCAGTGAGTGAATATTGTCCCTCAGTAATTGAGAATTAGGATGGTTGTCCATTTAGAAAATACAATCCATGATGAAAATATTTGTTACTTTCCTGACTGCGCTTTTGATCGGCATTCCAGCTCATCCCTCCTGGTATTGCTGATGTTCGGTGATGTGTTCTATGTAGCTGTCTCTTAACCACCTGATGGCATCCAACACCATGAGTTGCTGCATCAGCCGAGCATAGTGTGGATCGATTCTGCGTTCTCTCAGTACTAGCTCATTACTGGGTTCCCATGCACCTCAGGTTCTGATGATCAGCGCATGTGTATCTGGACCTGGTAACTCTTAGCTCTCAAGGTTTTGGCCAGAGGGAGATATTTCTCTACCTTTCAAGCTCAGGAATAGTGGAAGGCTGGGGTCCTGTTCTCGAATGGCGCTGTGACGTCCACCATGATGATCTTCTTCCAGTCCTAGTTGGTGATGATGATGTCCAGTTACAGTTGGCTGTCAGTTCCAGGGATGATGGAATTTACAGCAACCTTCCCCAAAGGTGGCGGGATGGTTCTGGCCAGGTAATCTTGGATGGCATTGCGTTGCAGCTGCCAAGCTCTTGAATGGGGCTAGCAGCTACATAGGACATGGGGTAGAGTCTCGATGGTGTAGCCATACTTCCTGCATCACTTGTCCCAATTGGACAGTTCCATTAAGTGGGATGCAGTTGAGCCAGGCCCAGTGGATGAACCTCCAGTCACCAAACCAGGTGATATAGTCTCTTTCAGGAGCAAACAAACATTTTTTTTGTAGTCCAGGAATGGTCTGAGTACTTCAGGGCACATAGTTTTGGGGAAATTTGGCACTGGTTGGGTCATCTTGTTAGGTGTAACCAAAGCTGGTGGAAACCAGAGTGAGCTGTTGTGAGAGGCTGCTGGGGCCAGAAGAACTGAACCAATAGCACAAAATACTCAAGTTACTTCATGCTTGTCAGTTGGTGTTCAGATGATGAGCCACAGCAGCAGAGCGTTTAAAGTACTGAAGGTTTCATAGCAGGTGGTGACATAGACAGAATGTTGCTGTCTGCTTCCTCTTTTATTATCATTTCCACTTCTGGATTTACTACTTTTCACAGTCACCTTCCCATTGCTTCCAGTAGAAGGATAACAGAATAAGCATCTTTGTCTTGTAAATTCCCTTTGATTACTGATGAGGCAGTTATCAGGCCTGCTCCCATTTTATTGCCTCAGAACTACGGCTCTTGGCATTAGACTCAAGAAGTTTGTTTCCTTAGCTGTGGACCAGAGAGACTGCCTCCTTGGTAGCAGATCAGTGTCATCTTCTCAAGATGTGTTTCAGACGGTTTCATTTGCTGAGGGTGCTTCGTTCCACAAGCTAAGAATTAGATTTAGTCTCTTCAATTGTGCTTTCTTTATGAGGTTTTCAATATCTTTCTACAGAAAAACAAGGGTTTCCTAAGTACCTTTTCAAGAAGCCATCTCCTGAAGTTGACCTTTTTGCTAACTGTGCCCTTTCTCCAATTTACTTTTTCCTGGGAAGGTTGGGGTGGACAATTTTTGTATCTGCTGCAGTTTTCACATTCCTTTGACCTTTTTTATTCAAGTTTCAGACCTGGGTATGGCACAGATAGTATTGAAAGACGGCGAGGTAGTGTAGCATCTAAAGAAGAGGCCATTATTCGATGTTCAAAATATCAGCAAGGACCTAAAATGGCGAGTGAAGGCCGACAAATACAGAAGATTTAAATAGTATATAAATTGTAAGCTGGTTTCTGTTCTGGAGAGTAGTGTGGTCTGGGCTATCTGTGGCACATCCAAAGTGAAATGGGGTGGGGTAACCAGCTCCCATCTCTAATTTCTATAGGACTAAGTTTCAGGCAGTCTCTGAATTTGCACCAACAGTTTAGCATGTGCAAACCCACATATGCACATGCAATCAGGCAAAGTTAGATATCTAATGATCTGATTTGTGCAAGCAAAAACCCAGCAATTGAAATCATAGACATAATTTAGGAGTCTGAATTTGAAAATGTTGCCCTGTGAATTGCAGTCTAACTGCAATATTTATTTGGTCAGTTTGTTCACAGAAAGGATATGATAAATTGCTTGATGGGTCAAATGCATCCTTGGAGAACTTCCTTTAAAAGCAAGGAAGAAATTGTCCCATACAACTTGTAATGTGAGACACAGTTCATGGAAATGTTTACTCTGTTTCTAGTCAGTTTGATGTGTTTATTTAACAAAGGTATTTCTTTAGTATCGCTATATATCTGTAGTATTCCTAGTTTGAAAATCATTGCTAGTTTGTTATGGAGCTCAGTATGCAAGATTTATTTCATTCACTTAGCATTTTATTAAAGTAAGCCCTCAAGCCCAAACTTTTGTGGCCACTCATTTGCATGATGTATTGTCAGTGGAATGTTGTGGGCAATTCATTTTTTAATTAAATGTTTCCTTTTGTCCTGTAATTGGTGAGGCATTCGCCTGTTATTTCAGTGTTTTCAGTTGTACGTTTTCCTCTATGTTTCCCATTTCTTGTTCTTGCACAGTGGCTTTTGTGAGCATAGGAGAGAACCATCATGAAATGCCAAGTTAAATGAGAGTGATAGGTTTGTTTATCTGGCCCCGTCTTGTTTTTCTTAAAGTCTGAGTCACACAGCTGTTGAATGGGCTCCTATTGGGTTATTATGGAAATATATCTCAGATATCAAGGTCATAGCTTTCACTTTGGGTTTTGTTTATCATTTTTGGTCCAAATGCTGACTGGTGTAAATCTATATAGCCACTGGAAAAAACAGTGACTTTTATAAAGGAGCTATGCTAATTTACACCAGCTGAAGATCTGGCCTCTTGAGTATACATTAAGCACTTCTTTCTTTCAGTCTCCTCTTTCAGATACCTATTCCCACATTCTAATGTATTATCCATTTCATTGTCGTCTTCACATTCAGAACTATAGCAAGGATTATTATTTAGCCAAATTGTATTCAGAAGAGACCATGGTTTGTGTGGTCCAAGAATCTTCCTTATTAGGACTACATTTGCACTAGTCTCTATAGGATATCAACTTGTGGTTTTGTTTGCTGAAAAAGTAGCTTGGAATCTCAGAAATATTTTTGCAGGTTTTTGTTAGTTTTCATAAGTTTCTGCAAATGCTTACACTATTTCCTGCAAGTCTCTGCTAATGTTCACTGTGTGCTATGGGAGATTCAGAACGGAAGGAACAGACTGAAAAATCCATCCATGTCTGCCCCTTTCTGTCCAGAATAGTTTATTTTAGCCAAAACCTCGACTCCTTTATTGCTTCATAAAACTCCCTGAACATATATTTTAGAAAGGAAAAATTGCCTAGTGGTTACATCACAGATGTGGGAGTCAGAAGATTCATAGACTTAAAGGCCAGAAGCAGATGGAACCATTATGATCACCTACTTTCACCTCTTGCATTACATAGACCGTAGAACCTCACCCTGTAATTTTTGCATCAACCCTTTAACTTCTATTTTGGCTATAGCATATCTTTTGGAAAGTTATCTTGTCTTGATTTAAAGACTTCAAGTGATGGAAAATTCAACACAGCTTGAGATAGCTTCTATTATGAGATGTGTCACTATCCTGCTGTGTGACTTTTGCAAGTCATTAAGCCATCTGCCTTAAGTTCCCTACCCGTAAAATGGTGATAAGTATAGTTTATGGTCCCTCCTTAGAGCACAAATCTTATTAAAATCCACTCAGATGATAACAAAATAGGCTTTAATTATTATCTAATTCTGGCACCTATTCATCCAGGCAAAATCAGTTTTCCAACTGGGCTGTCCAGAGCAGACCAAAACCAATAGCAACTTCTATATTTAGTTTAAATCGTAGCATGCAGAATAAAGGATAATACAAATATAGGGAGAAAAAGAAGAGAGACTCCTTTCCCTTAAAGGCAAATAATATCATAAACTGGCTATAATTTACAAAATCTCCAAATGTAGATATCACTATAATAGTGATATAGTAGTGATGTGACATGTTATTCATTAATATTTATAAAAGTGCTTTGACAGCCTCAAATGGAAGGTGCTTCACAACTGAAAAGTGTGAATATGGTCATATTTGGCAAATGAGTGCATATATTTATTATTCACTGCAAAAAGAAAGTCTGCTTAAATTCCTTCAGAGTCAGTACTTCTTTCTTAAGCTTAAATATTTCTCTGTTAATTTAGCCTTTGAAACATCTATTCTTTCTGATTTTTTCAGAATCTTGTCTATTGAGGCCTCTCTTATCTTAATTCAGCATACAGATGGTAAAAAGCTATATCACTTATGGGATTGAAGTTGAACAAGCTGTTTTCTTACCAGACTTTACTTCCACACAAACTTACATCACACCTTCCCCACAACTGCCAGTTGCCTCCACTCTCTGTAAATACACATGGCTTGGAGAGCCTGGTTTCTGCTTTCAGGATACAGTATGACACCAGTGTAATTCTCATCTTTTCTCTGTACTGCTGTATTCATATGCTTCTAGACTCAGAGTTGCACAGAAATTCAAATGACAGTAGACAGGACATAGTCAAGCGCATCTGGGATTCTCTTCTACTGACTTGCTGTGAATCCTTGGACAAGTCACATAACATCTCTGTTCCTCAGCTCTCTCATCTATTAAATATTTACCTGCACCACCAGTGTGTTGTTATTAATTACTATTTGTAAACCATTTCAAGACAAGGGGTTGCCTTGTGGTTAGGACACTAGACTGGGACTTGGAAGACCTGCTTTCAGTTCCTGGCTCTGCCTCAGACTTCCTATGTGAAGTTGAGCAGGTCATTTACTATCTGTGCCGTAGTCCCCCATCTATAAAATTGAGTGAATGCTATTTATTCCTGTTTTATAGATGTGGAAAACTGACGCCCAGAGAAGCTAACTGATTTGCCTAATGCAACATACAGGGAGCCTTTTCCAGAGCTTGGATCAGAAGTGAAGAGTTCTGAGCCTCCAGCCCCATGCTTAGTTCACTGGTCTTCATAATGCCCCATAAAAAACACTAAAAACTGCAAGAAATTTACAACCTGAGTATACATTTCTTGATATTAAATTCTACCTACAGCTCAAAGTTGGAGGCAAGTTGCAGCCACCCTGCCCCAGAGAAGCTCTTGAAGGAACTGTACTTGTTTAGCTAAGGCACAAGCCTTTCCATGCAGGAAAAAGGTGAAAACTGTATAATCATCCTTGCTCACCCAGATACTTCAATTGTTACCCCTCCCTTCCAGTTTCCCCTTCAAGCAATCTGCATCCCTTGGTCTGTTTCTGGCCTTGCATCGGAACGACAAATAATATAAGAGGACTTCTTGGGAACAAATCTGGCCCTATATGTGAAGTTTGTATATATAAGGCTTTGTAAAATAGAGCACTGATTACCTTCTTAGCATATGCACAACATGCCTCAGGTGGCATGTGACCAGGATTCAGCATCGAATTTGATCCAATTTTGTATTAGAGTTTGTCATATTTGACTCACTTGTAGCTTTAAGACAGTAACTACCTGCTGTGAGTATGGGAATGCTTTCTGGATCAGCAACTACAAGGCTGCAGTAGAATTCAGTCAAACTCTGGCAAGTACAGGCCTTAGAAAAAATATAGTGCTATTGACTCCTCTCTTTACGTTTCTACTTTAAGTAGTTCTAAATGTTAGTAGGTCTTTCTTGCAGTGTTGTTGCTGTTGCTGCTATAGAAACTCATGGATATTTATCTTTGGTCTTGACATATTTGTAGTTTCCCAGTTACAGAATCATTTGTTGCAGCTGCATTCTGAGAAGAGTCTGGGCTGAGGTACATTCTCAGTTAATAATATGTCAGGTTAGAAAAAAATCACTTGTCATTTTCTAGATCTTCCCACAGCTGCTGATGGTCAAAGTCAGATGTGTGAATGCTGAAAATCAGTTTGAAAGCTTTATGTGCTGAAGTCTAACCAGTGCCTAAAGACTTATGTGCTTAAGCGCAAAAGGCCTGGAGTGCAGCTGCTGCCACCTCCTGTTGACCCAGCTGTCCTTGGGGATCCCAGCTGACTGACAATAATCTTGGGAGTCAGTTAGTAGCCTTTGAAGTCTGGGCTCAAGATCCCTAGACCTTGAGCCCAGACTTCAAAGAATGTTGGCCAGTTTCCCTGATTATCTGAACATCCCATTATCCTGGGGTTTCTGAGGTTTCTCATGATTTTTCAATAATCACGGTTCTACAGAATTTTTTTCCTCAATTTTGAATAACATTTGTGACATAACTCAAATGTAAGGTCAAATTCTGCTCCTAGTTACACCCACGTAACTCCACAGTAATTTCCCTGAGGTCAATAGAGTGACTCTGGATTTTCATGGTATAACTAAGGGTAGATCTACCTAGTCCATCAATTTGCTTTCAAACAGCATGAAAATGGAGGATAGATTGGAGATTTCCAAGTAGGAGTTAATCAAAAACATAAAATGTCCATGGTTCTATGTCAGTCTTTACTCCACCCTTTTGCAGTGTTTTGGGTTGTCAGATTGTGCCTGATGTAACTCAGAGAAGTACATATCCTAGGCCTGAGTTCATTTGTGCACTTAATGGTATCCAATTGGTTAAAAGGGCCGGTTCCCATAGTATCATCGAGTAATCAACTATAACTTTCTGGAGACTGTATTTGTGAAATAGGAACATTTTCTCCAGAGGGCAGTTAGCATATAAGAAGGATCTCACTTCAGGTGTTTGATTGCACAAGCCCTTTCTTATTCCCTTGGTCATAATGGAGATTCAATCTCTCTTTCCCATTATACATGTTAATTAAAAAAACAACCCACAAGTTATGTAGTCATGGAAATAAAAAGAATCTTCACTGTGGCCAAGGGAATGAGGCCAGAGGCTATGTGCTTTCAAACACGCGAAGGACTACAATTAAATATTATTCAATATTTATATTGCAATAGCACCTTGAGGCCCTAATCAGAAAAAAAGCCCCATTGTGGCAGGTACTGTTCAAACACAGATGCAGAAACAATCCATGCCCCAAAGCATTTGTAATCTAAGAAGAATACTTGAAGGATGCAATAGTATTCCTGCATTTTAAAGGGTAAAAAAAGTATTTTTACTGTAACAATATGCTCTTCAGGACAGAGATTGCATCTTCACATGCAATAATTCAATTATACTATGATATAATTATTAAAGAGGAGAATGCAATTTCTCATTTTAAAACATGCTTAGGTATCATCTACACGTGGAGCTGGGGATGAGATTTCCAGCTCACATGGAGTCTCATGCTGGCTCCAATCATGCTAGCTTTCTAAAAGTAGTAGCTGTGGTAACACTGGCAGCTGCAACGGGTGGCACAGGCCAGTCTCCCTGAATACAAGGCTGCCTAGACCCCTGGGTATCTGTACAGGGTGGCTAGCCTGTGCCACAACAATGGCTACACTATTATTTTTAGGGTACTAGCATGATCGGAGCTAGCACGAGTAGGTCTATTAAAGCTAGAAATGACATCCCTAACTCCAAGTGTAGGCATAGCCTGAGCTTCAAAACTGCAGCAGGAGAGGCAGTGGAGCTTTCCTAGAAGCTGCTACATCCCTTCCTGCAGGGACAAACTTCAAGACCCACAATATCTTTAAAAATCTGTGACTGGTTCTACTATTTTTCTTTATTTTTATGAGCATAACAATAAGAAAGGGTGATGCTCGCAAATTTGATATATTCAATTTTCATTAAGCTCTTCTTAACTGAAGAAGGATGATGTTTCAGGGTAAACCAGCAACAATTCCCTTATTTAAACATGTAATTCTCAGTAGAACTCAGCAGATGAGAGATGCTTCAACCATCCTCTGACTTTACTCCAAACATCAACAGGATTGTTACACTTAATTCTCCATTGTAGGGTAAATGCCTTATGCAAACACTAATTACTTATTATTACTGCACCACCAAACCTGAGTAAATGGGCATGGAGGGCCTGTGGGCTTCTGCAGCGGTTGACAGAAGCAGCCCCAGTGTACTCTGTCTCAGGGCTGTATTAGGCTTTTCAGTTTTTTCTGTATATCCCCACTCCTCCCACTCCCTAACCTGAGTTTGGCTAATGGGTCTGCATAGTCATATATCCACCGGGTATGGCCCTCTCCCCTCCCCAACCCATCCTTGCCTTACCAAAACCCCTGCCTTTCCCCACATTACAGGCAGAGGGAAACTAACTATAGAATTCCTGCAGTGTAGAAGCCACCATTCTTTAACTGTGTTCAGCACCTTCCATGCCTGCAAGGGATGGGCACTGTTTGCCCCACAGATAAAAACTCTCCAAATACTGAGAGGTTTTTTTGTTTGTTTGGTTGGTTGGTTGGGGGTTTTTTGTATGTTTTTATTTGTTTTGTTTTTCAAACAGATTCAAAGTTTCTATAGTGATAAATTCTATATGTCGACATTTTGGGTTTTCTGGTAGATAGCTTCAGTAAGACTCTTCCCTTTTACAGCAATCTATTCCATATTCAGAACCACGCTAACCTTGTTGACTGGGGATTCCTTCCAGTTTGGATATGCCTTAAGAAATCAGGATACTGATCTGAACCTCCTGAGTCTATAAAATTGGGGTTTAAGTCTGTCCTGTCACATTTTGGCAATTCTGCTTCTAATCCTGGCTGGACCCCAGAAGCGTAGAGACATAAAAATGAAAAATACTGGTGTGGAAGGAACATTAAGAAAATTTCTAACCTCCCTGGATGATCTGTTCTGAATCCATTCAAGTTTTAGATTTAGGACGAGATGGGGCTTGTATGTTGCACTCCCTTACTACCTTTAGGTACGTCTACACTACGGGATTATTCTGATTTTATATAAACCGGTTTTGTAAAACAGATTGTATAAAGTCAAGTGCATGCGGGCACACTAAGCACATTAATCGGCGTGTGCGTCCATGGTCCGAGGCTAGCATCGATTCCGGAGCGTTGCACTGTGGGTAGCTATTCTGTAGCTATCCATAGTTCCTGCACTCCCCTGCCCTTGGAATTCTGGGTTGAGATCCCAGTGCCTGATGGGGCAAAAATCATTGTCGCGAGTTGTGATGTTATGAGTATAATATATAATATCTCACTGAAAGGTGACAGGGCGAAGTTAATTAACTCACCTCACTGACTGACTGACCATGGGTGAACCTTAAAAGGTTAGGAGAGTATGTAAATAATAGAGCTTTGAAATGCAAGACTGCATTGTTGAGGTAGAAGGGAGGTGTTGCTCAGGTCTTGGGATGTAGCAAACAAGTCTTGTCTTTGCTATAATTTAAAATTCAAAGATCAAAAGGAATTAGCATTAAGAAAGATACTTGAGTAAAATAGTAATTATTGTCTATGTGTCTCTTGAAGGTTGTGTAACCTGGATCTGAACTGTTAACGGATAAATTACTCTGTGCTAATTTCCAGATATTGGAGAAGAGTTAAGCCTATTGTTTTTTAGGCAGAAAGGCTGCTGTAAATGTAAAAGAAGCCTGGGACATGATCCTTCTTCATCTCAGATGCTTTCGGTTTCAAGAGGGGGAACCTTAAGCCACAAGATTTAAGATCCCCAGTCATTCACTTGAAGCCACCCTGAATATGGACATTGACTATAACTATGGACTATTTCTCAAAAGGACTTTTGGCACTATTTAGCTCACCTCTACTATATATCTGAACCTCAAGAATTGAATTCAAGTCTGTATGTATATGGATCTTTAACCCAACACTTTCTCTTTTCTTCTCTATAAATTTTAGCTTAGTCAAGAAGAATTGCTATAAGCGTGTATTGTGGGTAAGACTAAGTATAATTGAACCTGGGTATGTGGGCTGATCCTTTTGGGATTGGAAGAACCTTTTCTTTTATATGAAAGTAAGATTTTCAGGAATTCATCATCATGTTGACAGGTGTGTCGAACGGAGGCCTGAGGCTGGCACTTTAAGGGAACTTGCGTGGTTTAAAACTTCCTAAGTAACCAGTGAGTACTATAGAAGGGCTGTTTGTGCGGTTGGTAAATCTAAGTGTCGGCAGAGTGATATACCACCCACCGTTTGGGATTGTCTGCCCCGTTTTGTTTTGCAGTTCACCCTGAGTACTGAGTGACATCAGGCTGGCTCGCCATTCGGGGCAGCCCGTCACTCGGCTTATCTGGGAAATTCTCAGGTCATGTCCTCCTCGCGAAGCAATAGACAGACAAATCAGTTTTGAGTCCCTTTTTCCTATGACCTGGACTCAACGCCATAGCAGTGGCAAACCCATGGAGCGGGCCGTTTTTGCCGTTGTCACGATACCATAGGTATCGCTAATGTATAGACTGAATTTTGTACGGGATGCCCGGGTGACAGAGGTGAATACGCAGCGCTACAAACGACGCCGATTTATTGTTTGCATGATAAGAACGGTTATCATCATTCTGTATATTGCGCCTTTGTACCAATTCGCATGAGAGATAATCGGTTTATCTGTCGTATCTGTATCCTATAGTCTGCGGCTATTATGGTTGCCCTGTAGGTCGGCGGGGGCGCAAAGGCAGAAATGGGAATGACTCCCCGAGGCCCATCCCTCCTTTGGTGTCTAAAAATAGTCAGCAGCCTAAATAATTGGGGCATTGTAAACAGAGACAGTGTATAGAGAACCATAGAGAGGACAGGCTCCATGTAGATCCTTTCACGAAATGATGGACTGCATAGCCATTCACGGGGGACCCGGCAAACAACTATCACCCGTCTTCCTCCCCCCAAACCTTCCTGGGGCTAGCCGTGGATGCCCAATCTTATAGTTAAAAATGAAGCAGGAAAAGCAACAGTGACTGTGTAGTGGATAAGAATGAGGTGGAGGCAGCTCCAGCTGCTAGATGTCCCAGGCAGGACATTAAGCGGTGGGGGGAGAGGAGCCCCAGCATCCCGCTGCTATGAAGTCCAAGCAGTTAGAAAAGAAAAAAGACAAATCTTTGTCTTTACACATGAGAAGGGAGGGGCTGATGGCGAGCTCACAGCCCCATTGCTATGAATGAAGACAGTTACCAGCCGATTATGTACCATCATATTGGGTAATGACCGGAACATTCCTATTTTACCCAGGCCCCGTGGCTACCTCACTACCTGAGGCCAGCGCAGGAAGTACTTCCAGCAACTATTAAGCAATGTACCATCCTGCCACCGCGGAGGGAAGAGGAGCGGATCTGGCCGTTTACTGACGAGCCTCGCGTCTAAGAGCAATGCATCAGTACGACATAGGGTGACATTAAAAAGTCAACTCGATGAATGATTTTTCCCCCTTTTTCCTTCATGTGCGGAGGGAGGGAGTAAATGTGACGAGCTAGACCCTGAACCACCGGACAATTTGTGTTTGAATCTACAGGCATTGGAAGCTCTAGCCAAGAATGCAAATAATTTTCGGAGACGTGCTGTGGACTGTGGGATAGCTGGATCCCAGTACACCTCACTCACCTCCTCCACAGCATCCATTTGCATTCTTTGGCTTTCGTTACGCTTGTCACGCGCACTTTTAGCTTGGAGATTTTTTTCAAATGCTTTTGGCTATTTTGTTTCTGTAACGGAAACTCTGATAGAACAGATTTGTCTCCCCATAACAGCGATCATGACCCAGATCTCCCCATAATCAGCGACAGGTCCCATGCTGGAGCTCTTTTTTGGATTTGGGACTGCATCGCCACCTATGCTGATCAGAGCTCCACACTGGGCCAACAGGAAATGAAATTCAAAAGTTCACAGGGCTTTTCCTGTTTACCTGGCACAGCATTGAGTTCAGATTGCTGTCCAGAGCGGTCACAATGGTGCACTGTGGGATACCCCCGGAGGCCAATACCATCGATTTGCGGCCACACTAACCCTAATCCGATATGGTAATACCGATTTTAGCGCTACTCCTCTTGTTGGGGAGGAGTACAGAAACCGATTTAAAGAGCCCTTTATATCGATATAAAGGGCCTCGTAGTGTGGACGGGTGCGGCGTTAAATCGGTTTAATGCTGCTAAAATTGGTTTAAACGCATAGTGTAGACCAGGCCTTAGAGAACAGGACCCATTGCACTCAAATCCAGCACATGTGAAAGTTGTAAGGGAGCTGGACACAGAAAGCAGCTGGACACAGCAGGCATTTCTGAGTCTGGCTACCAAAAAATGGAGGGATACTGACTCCCATTCCTCAGGGACAGTCTTCACTACAAATTTCTATTGTGGCTGCTCATGATCCTAGAGAACTGACTGATGTAGCATGATGATGATCACTATTTTGTGATCAGGATAGACCAAGACAAGTTGTGTCCAACATTAGGCCTGCGCACTGTGATTAAAGCCTGTTAGGACGAGGACCAGCTCTGTGTTAGTTAACTCAAACCTTCAGTATGATTCAGCGACGGTATTGAAGACAACCCCTAAAGAACAAGTTGGAAAGGAGGACTGGCCAGCTACCCACCATAAGAGAAAAAAGAAAGGAAGATGCAAGCTTATTAAATGGGCCCTATGGGAATATCCAGTGCTGGAGAACCTACAACAATACTTGGCCTTTCTCAGAAGATCTGTCCACAGATAAAAAGTGTATGAGGGAAGCAAGGTATAGGAGCTGTTTTGAGACCTTATCATCTGCCTCTCTGAGTAGAAGGAGCCATTTATCCAGATTTTACCAAACACCACCAGCAACAAAACTATAAAATTCAGTTTAGGGTCTGTTTTTTATGCAAGTGTTAGTGATGTTATATTTTCCTCAAATATTTCATCTATTTCCTTAGTGTACAGGTACTCTAACCTGTATGGCATTTCAGTCACACTTTGTATTAAGGATATATTTAATAATCAGTTACAAAGGGTTAATGATTAATAGATGTTACAAGTATAGAGCAGATTGAGTGGTATGTATTACAAATAGCTATAAACATAAGTAGAAGGTGTGGTAGATGGTTAT
The DNA here is from genome assembly GCF_003597395.2 of Chelonoidis abingdonii. Classification (NCBI taxonomy): domain Eukaryota; kingdom Metazoa; phylum Chordata; order Testudines; family Testudinidae; genus Chelonoidis; species Chelonoidis abingdonii. The sequence continues at coordinate 45,666,491 of NC_133773.1, forward strand.
ATGCCATGATTAATAAGCAACCCAGTAAACTATTACACTCTATAGCAATTGATTAAACCATTAAACCATTATTGATTTATTAAGTCCTTCTAAAAATTGTATTCCAATATAAATTTGACTTACTTTTTTACTGATTAATGGAGCTATTCAGCACCAGTGGCTGTAGCAGCTAGATGATTATTTACAAAACTGGAGATGCAGGGAAGGAAAGGATCCGCTACACAAACTGCCTGCAATGGAGAATATTAAAGAACAACCACTTTGAGATACTTACAGGGAAGCTGCCATAAAACCCCAAAGCATTTACTTGTTATTTTCTTCTCATTGTCAGGGAATGAAAAAGGCACAAGCTAAAACAGAAAAATAAAAAAGGAGACAAAAAGCTAATCTCAGTGAAAATGTCTGAAGCTCATTAGACCTGGATGCTGGTGGACTGCCAAAAGGAGCAAATTCCTGTGATGGGAGGCCTTCAAATGTGAAAACTCTGCACTCTACCCTGGAGGCTTTACTTCAGGAGCAGATTGCTTATTTGAGTATGGGGTAAGAAGTCGTACCTTAGATAACACATCCCAGACACTACAATTTAAAGATAATCATCAACAGCTTGAATTGCACCTGGATGTGAACAGGAAACCAGTGCAGAGCCTAGAGCACAGGCTTTATCTGCTCACAGAAGAGGTAGATTGTTCTGCAATAGCTACCTTCCAAGTAGATCAGCTTTGATCAAAGTGTAGCCTGGACATGACAAGCGTGGATGACCAATCAGAAACTCTGCATTATGAAGGCATGGTCACAGCTTCCTGAGTAGCTGTAGGTGAAAGACACTATTACTAACCGCTGCTTCTTGAAATTCCAAGAGAAGAGAGTGATTGAAAAGAAAACTAATTTTTCACCACAAAGTTTTGCAGCAATGTGCTCACAGCATAAGAAAGCTTAGAACTCCTGAGGTTAGCATGCACTCGCTTATGCTAATATATTTTTGGCAATGTCGCCATAAGCACTTGAATTCATTTCTTGTCCAAAGTAACTGGGAGTTTCCCAGGATCCCTGAAAACTGTGCTCCTTTAAGGGTCATATCTTATGAGAAAGGATGTGCTTCTTTTGGCCAAAGATCCTGAATGGAGTAGGTTTCAGCCACACTTCCTCTTCATTATTACTTCTTAGAGTTCATAGGTTGTTTCATTACTATGGGATAGACTGACTGTGATATTCCCAAACCACAGTCCAGATGTACTTCAGTGTAATTAAAAAAAATTACTATGACTATACAGAGAAAATCATATTAGCTAAAAGAAATAGAATTCACAAATTATCTAGTCTTAAACTCAGTAAAGGCTAATCTAGGTATAATTTGTGTGTTTAGAATTTAAATCAGTCACATGTCCTCCAAGCTGCTAAGGCAGGTTCTAGTTGCAACAGGTATGAATGAACTCCCAGCTCTATCAATTCTTCCAACTGCTTTCCCCTTGCCAACAAGCATCATTGCTTTCTTAACCATGTTGGGTCAGACACCTCACTCTCACCTAAATCCTTTTCTTTGTTAGACACCAAAGACAAAATTCTGCCCTAGTATAGTTGGGTACAATTCAGTATAGTACTAGATCAGAATCTGACCTGGGATAGGATGACCAGATGTCCTGATTTTATAGAGACAGTCCTGTTTTGGGGGTCTTTTTCTTATACAGGCTCTTATTACCCACATCCCCTGTCCCGATTTTTCACACTTGCTGTCTGGTCACCCTACCCTGGGAAAATGAAACTGCAGCATCTGGGACTGATGAAAAGATTTAGAGCCGAGTGTCATCATCAAATTAATGATATTACAGTCTAAAGGCATGTCTACCCTGCCATGCAGTTCAGACTACAGAGTGTGAATAATAGTGCGCACCAAAGTGCTGCATTGCAACTCCCCCGTGTGGATGCTGCAAGTCTAAACTAAAAGGTTCCTACTTTCCATTAATGTAATGCTGTTTGAAGAGGACTATGTTAATATGAATGCTTTTCCTATTTGTCACTTACATTGGGTTTAAAACAAAATATAGCTCAAGCTACATCTGAAAACATGAGTGGCAAACCAAAAACATTGTGAAAGAGCAGTAAAATCAGGGAGAAAATTAGTATCTGACTTAGGGCCTGATCCAAAACCTATTAGAGTAAATGGAAAGATTCCCACTGTCTTCAGTGGACTTTGCTTCACACCCGTAGATACCTAGTTCAGAATACCTGGTTCAGAATACTTATGCTTCCATGAACCACAGATTCAGATCACAGCAGGGTTACCACGGTCCCTCATACTACTGATCTAGATAAACTGAGAATTGTGCTGTTTACTATGAATATGCATCTTGTACATTATCCCTTGAAAATGATATCTTGTCTGTGCAAAAAGTGTGGACTGTACATAATAGTAGATATGACACCGCCCTCTGCTTTTCCACAAATGTGGACTGCCAATGAACAGCAGGATGACAGGCAGTACAAACATTGAATAAAAGTGCTCTATAAATAAATGATTATTTTTGCAAGAAACTGATGTATTGAGCTATGAAATTGTTATGCCTTATGTGCACCATACCTTTAAACTTCTGAGAAAACTGCAGTAATCTTTTAAGAACCCTGCTATCTGCAAACACCTATTTTGAGAGATCAAATTGTTGCAGCTTATTCATAAGAGACAGCCGCACTGTCATCTCATATGGAAACTTTACTTTTATTCTTTCTTGATGCTAAAGAGACTTATTTTTAATTAAGGAAGTATATGGGTGCTCTTCCTGTATGGAAAACATAACACCAGTCAACTAATTGCACAGGAATTCATGGATAAGGAAATCTCTGTTCTTTGTCTGTTACAATAAACCTAAACTGAGGTAAGTATATATGGTCAAAAATCAAATGATTATGGATATGTTCTTCACAAAAAAATTTGAGAGACAGAAAAAAATATCTATTCAAACCACAATGTATTCATGGAGGGATGCCTAGAGCACTCTGTAAGGGCTTCACCGCAGCATTTCTCTCAGAGGGCTATGATACAAATTAAAATCCATCCACAGATTTCATGGTTTCTTTCTGTCCCCTGTAATTGCAGCCTTGGGATCACAAGACTCATGGCAGAGGCAGCAGCAAACATTTTAGTTAATCAGAGAACATGTAGACAACAGTGAAGTGTTCTTTGATTTATTCTGTCTAAAGATTTTCAAATAAAACCACTTTAAGCTGGTAACCAGTCACTGTGGATGATGCGCTTTCCAGTAAAAGTGTGTCCTCACTCTAGTCAAAACTATTAAAGAAAACCCTACAGTGGTTTCAATTTAAAGTCTATCATTTTAAACACAAGCACAGATCCATTTTTACAATTTAGAACTGTTGAGTTTTTCAAGACACACCAAGGACCTAAGCACCTGGAGGGGCTTTCCTATATGTTATTGCCATCTAGTGGATGTACTCTTCAGAGCTTGGCTGTGGAACCATAGAACTAGAGAATCAGGATCCGGTATTTTTGTTTTATCTTATCAAGCTGATAAAGGTATATTAGTGTTCAGAGCTCTTTCTAATCTTGTAATGTGTTTAATAGGCCATGATTAGTCATAGCACAGATATATCACGGTGATCATATATTTACCTGGAGTGACTGTATTATCTAATTCTGCAATCATCCAGAGCACAAGGGAAAAGTTCTCTGTGAGATATTTTTCTGTAGAAAGCTGAAAGTTATGTTTCTTATAAAATTGGGCATATTAATCATAAGTAATAGTCAAACACTGCATTATTTACCTCACATAGTTGCACCAAATAAGTTTCAATGGGTTATCCAAACAGACACTTTTGTTACTTACTGTTTCTTCCACTTGCACTGACAATGTTAAGTTTTCTGGAGCGAAGGCTAGAAAATATTAGCGTAAGAACCCTAATTTGGGAAATTTAGAAGATAAGTAGTGTCAGCAAAACAGCTGAATGAGTCAGGATTTCTGAAGGCGCAATTATATTAACAGCAGCAATATGGATGAAAGATAGAGTTCAGGGAAAGGAGTCAGATAAATGAAAGGGGCCGATAACATAAAGGAGCAAGGTAAAAGAAATAACCACAACTAAAACGCCAATTTCTATCTTCATTTCTTTTATGCTCTGGGTTTCTGGGAGGTATTTCACAGTCCAGTATATAGATGAAGGTAATTTACAAGCCTCTTGGTGAGGGCCAAAAATCAAGTAAACCTATATAAGTGTTCATCCCAGAGAACCTCATAAAGGTATATTGAAAAAAGTTACTCCACACATTGCAGAGTAGGTCACAGAAGTCAAATATATATAATGGGTCTTTTTTTAAGCAATAATTTTAATATGCCCCTGAATATAAAAAACAGCTAGATGCAGAGATCATTTATTAAAATTCTGTGAATGGGATCTTTAATAGCTTGCAGGCCCATATTCAAGATCCACTTCAGCAGGAACAATTCAGTTAACCAATATTGGGGAATAACCCACCTCACCATAGTCAACCATTCAGACATCTGGCTAAGCAATACTGAGTTAGCAAATGTCTCTGGGAGATACTTAACCTTCTGTCTCCACCTCAGGCCAAAACTAGCTTTAGGACTTGCAGGGAGGCAGGAAAAGGCCGCCCTCCGCTACAAGAGAATTTCACATGAAGTAAGTCACATTTCCTCTGAACATTACTCAGTTCAGTTTAACACTGGTTGCTTCCTTTGCCTGTTGTTGCAGTTTTCAGTATGGCTGTGATATGTATTGGTCTGCATGACGTGGACACTTATAGTGTTCTGATAATCTTGCTCAGGAGAAGGCAAGTGGACTTTAGATAAATTAGTTGCATATTGAAAACATAACAATATATCTTATACCTAATGCTAATTTGATTCCCATCCTTGAAATAGATGTTTTCTACTCAGATACAAAAACTTGCCCCACAAAACTAAGGGACTGGCAAGAGAGTATTCATGGTTATCATAGTATACCTACTTTCTTCAGTTAATGCACTTTCACTGCAAGTCCACTTAACTCCTGATAATATTGTTTTGAGTATACATTAGAAAATGGTAGGTCATTACTGAAATATACACAAGTCAAAATCTTTCTCACCTTAAGTCATTGGAGTAGGCCGATGAAAGTAAAAGGGCTGTTTCATACTATTAGCCAGTAAGTAGAAGTTTCTGTTGATACCATTAGGATATTTATTAACCTGCAGGACCCTTCTTCTAGATTCACCCCCAGTAGCAAGGATTCAGATAATCAATACTGGGAAGAAACACTGCCAACTGTGGTTATTCATTTCAGATAACTGACTAAGCAAATCTGAGTTAGTGAAATATCTTTGAGAGATACATTGCCCTAACTGTAGTTCCATAAATATTAGCAGAGATTTCTATTTAAAATTAATAGCATAATCTGTCCCACTTAGACTATTTGTTTGAGTAAGTTAAGCATGAATTGGCCCAGAGACGACAATTTTCTGGTTTTTAATCTAATCTTTTTTTATTATTGCAATTCTTAAATATTACTCAAAGTTTTCCTATATTGTTTAGATTCAAACATGTTAAATTGAAAGTAACACTGAATATTTAAATGCATCAGCATAGAGTAGCTACATGCATTCAACCCACTGTAGCATTTTCCAATGAACTACCGCTTCTTGTTTTGCCCAGGCCACCATTACCCCCACAAAGCCCATTAGGAGCCAGATAAAGATTTCAAAGATGGGACATAATGAACTTTAAATGAAGACCTCCCAGCTGTCACTTGGCAGTTTGATTACATAATGACAACTCTTGCACGACTTGTTCCCATAAAAATTTCATAGAACTATATAACTCCTTTAAGTTAACTTCAGATACAAAACTTAAAAAGTCACAGAATGTATTTTAATTTTAATTTTTTCCAATCATTTTTTTGTTTTGTGCACTTATTTGCATGCATGACTTTATTAGGGTTTCCATGATGTTTCCTTAAGGTGTAATGTTATAACTCATAATCAGTTTTACCCTTCTTCCCTCTGAAAAGCGATAGTTCACTATGAAAGCAGAGATTTATACTGCAGAGTCTTCATTTAAACCTTATGTAAAGACATAAAATCTTTATGTCCACACATATTTGAGCTCCTACCTTCATACATTTATAATGTGTTACATTTCCCAGCTTTCCCATATTTAATGTTTTACAGCCTATTCTCCAGCTTCAGGTGGTAAAATATTGGAAGGCAGGACTAAAACAGAAAGCAGGGCTACAGCTCTATGTTTTAATTAGAAGTGGACTAGGACAGAAATCGCCAACCTGTTTAGCTACACAAGGGTACCACTAACATTCCCACAGGAAAATGAGAAATCTGACCCATCACTTCTACCAAAATGTATGGCTTAGTGGGGTTTAAACCTGAAGAACTTACCCTAAAAATAGAATCCCTTTGGACTGGCAAAGTATTGTTTCATCGGTATACAGCAACATTGTCATAGCAAGAGGAGGAATAAAGAAATGGAGCCATAAGCAGGGCACATAAAAGGAAAACAATGACAACTAAAAAGAGCTCCTGCATTTTATTTATAACACATTCTGACCACCATAGTTCTGTTAAAGTCAAGTGACATGTGGCATGTTCCACACGTGGCAGAACATATAAACATCTAAACAGCTGCACAGGTCTGGCAATCGGTGTTTCAGTTTACATATAAAGGCAGTTGGGAGGGGATTGTTCACAAAAAGCAGGAGCTGTCAAAGAACTTATTAGCAACATCATGTCACTCATTGCCACTTACTAGGTGGTATGACCCAGTGGTTGGAACAAGAGTTAGTCCTAATGGCTGGAGCAGCACCAGGCAGCAGAACCAGGGTTGTGATCAGGAAAAAAAATCAATGGTCACAGCCAGGAATCAGAACAGAACCAGAGTCGTAGTCGTAGTCAGGAGATAAGCCAGCAGCCAGAGACAGAAGGTTCAGAGGAAGGTAGAGACTAGGGCCGAAGTCAGGGCCGTAGCAACAAAGAACGTGGCCCCCTCCGAACATATGTCCCCTTACCGAAAAAGTCAACGGCATATTTCAATGACTTTGCCCCGTCTGAGATCACAAGATTCCAAGTGTGAGCTCCACATGGTCCATACAAGGCACGGTCATTTATTTCTAGCATGCGGGCTTGAACTCCTTTATTCTTTCCTCTCATATTTGAGCCGTTATCATAAGCTTGGCCTCTCATGTCAGCAATGTCTATTCCTAAGTTGTTTGCCTTTTCAAGAAACGCTTCCAATAAGCCCTCGCCAGTTGTATCATGAACATTAAGAAAACCAACAAACGCTTCACGAATATTGACACCATCTTCACCGTTGCATTCAACAAAGCGTAACACCACAGACATCTGTTCTTCATGTGACACGTCGGGAGTACAGTCCAAAATAACTGAATAATATTTTGCTTTTTTAAGCTGCGCTATGTTGGCCTCTTGAATGTTACTGGCAACAAGTTGAATCAGCTCGTTTTGGATCTGTGGACTGAGGTACTGAACATGTGTCTCTGCCTTCTTAATCCTCTGTAAAAGTTCGCTGAGGACAGTATCATACTTTGCAAGCAATTCAAACAGTCCCAAAAAGTTGCCATTCGAAGGATCGCCGAGCTTTTCATTACTTCCTCGAAATGCCAAGTTTCTTTCGGACAAGAAAATAACGACATCAACCATGCGTTTGACAACATTTCTCCAGAAATCTCTTTCTTTCAGAAAAGCCTGCAATTCGAGTTGGTCAATAGATGTACGGTTTACTATGCCTGACCGAAGGTCAAACCATTTCACCATACAGTCTTGATGACCTTTGCCTGTTTCATGCTGCTGAAGTCTTTTTGACAGTGCTTTCCAAGCAGATGTTCCACGACGTAGCGGTATGTCGCCAGTGCCAAATAATTTACAACAAAAACAAAAAATGGCATCTTTCTGAACTGAGTACATTAACCACGAACATCTTATTTTCTCGCCATTTGCCATGGTTCGATAGAAATGAGTACTTGTGAATCTCCGTCTTTCCTCGTTAAATGGAAATTCGTAACTTTCATTCTGCTGCGGTGGGCCATGTGCAACATCACACACTTGCCTGTCCGATATTATAGACAGCCAATCTCCTGGATCATCAGTCAGTGGTTCAGATTCAGATACTTCTTTCCCGGCAGCAGCTGGAATATCTGTCACAGTTTGTTTGGTAGAACAACTGGCTTCACCTTCGACCTCACTTGAAGCACTTCTGGATACTTCTGGATACGATTCGTCGCTGCTAGCGCTGTCCGTTTCATGTGCCTGTACCTGTACGTTGGATTGCAGCGCAAAATACGTTGACAACTTTGGAATTTTCTCAAGTTCCTTCTCGGCATCTTTTGCTGCCTTTCGTTTACTAGCTCCGCTCTTATACATTCTCTTAGACATCACAAAGCACGCTTCTGCGTTGGAAACGATAAAAAACTAAACAACTAAATTAATAACATTTATCCGCCGACCGCCATTATGAACGCAAATACACATTCTTTGAATGGGTCCAACTAAAATTCGAAACTGACCGACAGACAACTGATGTAGCCAATAGCATTATGATGTATCATAATGACTTCACGGTTTTGTCAGTAAAACCGACATGGATTGTGCAATAGCGTCAATAAATGTCACTTACCTAGTTATACCTTACATTTTTTTTGCCACTTTTAGGGGCCCCCTTCCTTGCGGGGCCCCCTCCGGTCGGAGGGTACGGAGGGCGCTCGCTACACCTCTGGCCGAAGTTGGAAAAGGAGTGGGTTGGAGTAAGAAAGGGTACAGAAGGCAAGTCTGCTACCGCTGTGGGTGTTGAACATATTGAGCAGGCACTTTGCTGCTTTTGGTACAAGGCTTAACTGATGATCTTCTGGCTCTTCTGTCCAATCAAGGAGGACAATGGTGAGTGAGAGTTTATTGGACCCAGTGAACCTCATTGAGTTCCCACGTGACCAGATCCAGAGCCAGATGAGTTCCTCACACTCATAAGGTTGAGTTGCCCTTTCAAAACTCATGGGGTATGTCTACACCGTGATAGCAAAACCCATGGCACCAAGTCTCAGAGCCCAGGTCAGCTGACTTAATAAATATTATATTTATTGGTCTAGCCTGTTAAGTTCTTATTTTCTAAGCACTTTGTACTAAGATTTCATTTCATTACACGACAAGCTACAAAAGCAACTTTGTCATTGTAACTTTTAATCTTTTCTCCCATGTTCCATATTGTGGCAAAGCCTCCTCCTTCCTGTCTGCTCTCATGACTCTCTAGTAATGATAATGCAATGGGGGAACTCAAACACTTGCCAGAACACCAGAGAGAGTTAGGCTATAGTTCACAGCTTCTATGGGTACATTTACACTGAAACAAAAGAACCTCAACATGGTCGTGGCTGGCCCAGATCAGCTAACTCACATTTGTGGAATCTGGGGTGTGGGGCTATAAATTTGCAGTGTAGACATTTAGCCTAGGCTGGGGCCCATTCTCTAAGACCCTCAACAGGTGATGGCACTAAGCTCCAGCCTGGGTCCAAATGTAAATAGCGCATTGATGCTGTGTGGAGAATCGGTCAGAATACACAGCATCCAAAACACAGATCTATTTTAGTTCAATCTGCTCTCCCAAAACAAGAGCAAACAAAATAATGAATTTAAGTGTTGAAATAATTCATTGTCCAGCATGCAGTATATGTACACGCACAATATTCAGTACAGCCAAAAATACCAACACTACAAGAGCAGCTCCGAAGACTCTGAAAGTTGTTTTTAAAAAAACAACTGTTTTATACATTTCAGTTCAGTCTCCACTCTTCCTTCCCTGGCTGCTGTCTGCAAGTTGTGGAAAGATGGGATAGGAGGATTTCAATTGGCATTATGAACACAGTGCTGCACAGGTATCTATCTCACACAGCCAGTATAAAGGGCTGCTAGAGTGAGAGAGAAATTAAGGTTGTAGCTTGTACAAGCAGGATCATTCATTTGCAGAAGCTAAAAGACTTTATATAGGGCCTGGTTCCTGCAAGTTACTCCCCATGGGAAGGCACCTATGCCCACACAGAGCCCCATTCACATCAGTGGGGTCCTGGTGCATGGAATAACTTGCTGGGCTGGGGTATAGCCATGCACATGTCAAATGGAAAACTTATATCAACAAGGAATTAAAGGATCTGAGTGATAAGTTGACTTACTGATTTATTTTTTGTATTAGTTCTATCTCCTGCAAGTGTTTCATGCTCCCCAATTGGTGCCAGACAGAGCTACTATAACTAGGCTGTGGCTAAATTCAACTCTCATCTTGCCTAATTTTTGCTGCCACCCAAGGCTAATTATTTCCCAAAAGAGTTACAATCACTCTCCAAATCTGTTCTTCTGACAAAGTAGGCCACTTGGTATTTAACCTTGGGAAGATGGAACTGATCAATCCTACACATAGATGACAACTAAGTGCACAGAAGTTAAACAATTTATTAAAGAAGTACAACATACAGTGAAAAGGTGCTTTATTTGGCAAGTAAGAAACTGATACGTTCTTTTCTATTTCTTAGTAGAGGATACAGTGAGACAGAAAAATGCTTTAAAATACAGGGGCAGCATACAATTTAACAGGGAACCATACCCAACACCTCCAAATCTGATTTTCCCTTTCCTACCACTGGCTCCTAACCAGAACACTCAGCCACCCAGTGGAAAGAGTAGCATCCAATTTCCAAGGAGTTGTTTGAGGTAGATAAGACATATTCAGCTCTCAGTTATGCCAGTATACACCCTGGTTTTCTGTCTCTTGAACTTATATAAAAGCTCTTCTGAGGCTCGCTCAGCATGTTAACTTCTTTCAGACCCACAAGCTGCAACTCTCATGCTTGACTTTAAAAAAAAAGAGGGGACCATGGATGTGTAGAATCATGTTTAGAATAAGTTAATGACAATTTGGCATCATATTTTGCACAAATTTCATCCTTGTGCTTCATTGCAAGTGTAAAAAAAAAGTTTTAAAGTTAATGCTTACAGCTTTGGTACAACTTCGCTGGCTTGCCAGAGAAGAGTCTCTATAGAGCAGCTCGAGGCAGCTCAAGTGTGGATAGGAACACACTGACAGAAGGATAGTAGTAGCCATAATGAAAAGGTTTCCTGTTCCTGCAGTGAAGCTCCAAATTCATTTCTGTATAGAGCAGCACTGCAAAGATGCAGGAAACCATGGCATCTTATAGAGTCACTGCCTAGTGAAGTCTAGTGAAGAGATGAGTTCTGACATTTTTCATTGTAAGCTGTTTGGTGCGTAAATTGTGCTTTAGCATTCTTCTCTCCTGAGCAGAGCTGCAAAAGAACTGTTTGCCACTTGTCAGAGATTAGAACAGTGAGAACATCCTCTTTGAAAGCTCTGCTGCTCTGGGGAGTCTGATAGGGAAACTGTCATTGACAAATCCTTTAACAGTCCGACAAGACCAAAGCTCAGTGGCCTATCTGTCCGGATGATGCCTGACTGTCGCAGAGCTCTCCTAGGGATATACAGAGAGCCAGCTGTTTGTCCTTGGGCAGTGATCTGTGAACCACAGCAAGAGTCTGATTTTTTTGTGGAGTATTTTCCCCCAAAGTTCACTTTGCAACAATGTTTCAGATCTAAGCTAAAATAACCCAAGAGGATATAAACTCATTCTATATGTTATGCTAACCCATATAATGAAGCCTCTCTCTCCCACCACATGGTAGGCTGTTTGAGACATACTATTAAAAACAGTGGGGGGGTTGGGAACCAATGAAGTGCTAATTTAGTTTACAAACTTGGGACATGTTGCCCTTATTCAGCAGTATTTTAACACTTAAGAAATGTACCCACAACTCATCAGCAAACGTGTACATCTTACTTACCTACATTAGTCTCCTTAGTTACAGTAGTCCATGCAGCTATGCCAGTGCTGGATTAAGGAAAAACATTTTACAGGCTATTGCTTCTAGTTACGAGAACTCAATCATATAATAAAAAAATCAACCAGAATGTCTAGAGTGATTGCTTTTGTGTCAAGAGAATCACTATATGCACCACTAGCACCTCCCTGTGGCTGGGCATGGCATGGTAGCTCTCTCCCCACTGGATGTCCCCTACCAATGGCCACTCCAACTCTGCTGTCACCTGCCCATTCCTGAAACTTAGCTCTCTGACGAGATCACTTTAAAGTCTCTTTCCTTCTTGGGAAGTCCATGAACAAAAAGCAAAGGGATCAACACAAAAAAAATTAAATTCACAGGAAATAGAGGGGAATGATTCCCTATCAGGGTGTGTTAGACTCTGGCCTCTCTTCTTTCAGGAAGTGGCCTTCAGACAGCAGTCATCTGGGAAGCTCCTTCCTTCAGTCAACACTTTCCCCAGGATCTAAAGGTCTGTTCTCTTCTCTGGTCTTCCAACAAGTAAGCTGTTCTGTCTCCCTTTAAAACTCATCCTCCAGCCTATGCATGCCTGGCAGTGTGGTGGGATGGGACTCCAGTATGGAGTTTGTATACCCCATCAGAGTACACACACAAACACACACACACGAGTCCTAGCGCTAAAAGCTAGAACAGTTTATATAGGTTGTAATGTTTGAACTCACTTATATGTATGATAAAGGGGCTAATAAATAGTAATGATATGTCATGGTCATCAGTAAAGCTGATCAGAATATTTGTATCAAACCAAATTTGGACAAAATCAGAAAAATGTTCATACCCTACTCCTTAGTTGTAGCATTTAGCAAAAAAAGTATCAGATGCTCAAACGTAATGGAGCTATACATTATATCAATACCTAGATAAATCTGATATCACATCAGCACACAAAGCTTTGTGTATACCCCTTTCTATGTTACAAGGGGCCAATACCTAATCAGCCATAAACTAATGATAAGGACCAACATCTGCCCTCAGTATATCGGAATAACCCCATGTTGCGGTTGCACTGATGTAACAGAGATCAGAATTTTGGCCCTGAAGAGGCCGCAGCCTGGGGCTTTCCAGGCTGGCGCTCCTCAGCTCCTCTGCCTTTCCCCAGCCCTGTCCACTCAGGTGCTTTGTCTGTAGCTCCGTGCAGCCAGGCCCTTCTCTACAGACTTTTTATACAGGCCAGCTGTGGCCTGATTGGGGCATGGCCCAGGTGCAGCCACTTCCCAATCAGCCCAGCTTAGCAGCTCCCAGCCACAACTTTCCCCAGGACTGTTTTAAGCCCTTCGGGGCAGGAGTAGGGTAACCACCCTGCTACGGGCCCACTCACACAGGTCCTTCACAATGAATGAGTTATTTAGTCTTCAGTACAGGAAACCTAAGAATTATACACAGGCAAATAAAGAAGGTTGGGGTGAAATCCTAACTCCATTGAAGCCAATGAAGTTTTGCCATTGACTTCACTAGAGCCAGGATTTCACCTATGGCCTTTAAACCCTTATGGAAAAATCATTAGACTCTGATCTTGTTAAGCACTTATCAGAGATATAAAGTAATTACTGTGAAAATCTGTAGAATCATCACAACCAACAACTTTTCTATATGTTTTTAAAATCATCTTTTAGAATTCTAGAACAGACAGACAATTCTTTATTCAATGTTATAGGATGGTTCAAAAATCATGCAGAAGGGTTATAATTTTGTGCTAAATACTATGGCACCATTCCATAAGGGAATGTAAAGGAATAATAAACCCTGCTTTCTGCTAATGTCTTCGTTGAGGTTGGAGAGCATGGTATATAGCCAAGTCTCCATTATTTGCTTTGGATCGTCAGTTTTGCAGCTGAGCCCATCAGGTTTCTCCATATAGTTATAAGGCATGTTTGAATTTTTCAGTGGTAGATGGACAATTTCATTTCTCAAATCTTTCCTTCCAGATAATAACAAAACTGCATGGATGGCAAACTTATTATATGAACCTTCAAATTAAATAGTCCTATATCATATCAATTCTTCAGCTGAAATAACCTGCTGGGCAGTGCACATGCAAAGTGCCCTATGAGAGAGAAAGAAAACAAGTATCAAGATGATCTAACATAGAAATTTGCTTTGGCACATGCTATAGGTTCAGAAAAGAAAATAAACATCAGCAAAAAACACTATTTGTTTTTTGAGTTTTTTTAAACAAACAGACATTGAAATCTTCCCCTATCACCTTTTTTCTCATTTAGCCTTTGTGTAAGCTAATTTTTGAAAATTAATTCAATTTGCATGGCCAATAGAGAAGCATCAAGTAACTGTCTCATGTGTTGTCAAAAAAATTCATACTAGCTCAGATGTCTTCTGACTGACCACATTTTACTCTTTCATTAACTTTTAATCCTCAGGCCACGTGTAGACTACGCACCGTATCGGCGCGTTAAAATCGATTGCTCGGGGATCGATATCGCGTCTCATCTAGACGCGATATATCGATCCCCGAGCACGCTTATATCGATTCCGGAACTCCACCAAAACCAACGGAGTTCCGGATTCGACATGGCGAGCCGCGGACATCGATCCCGCGCGGTGAAGACGGGTGAGTAAATCGATTTTAGATAATCGATTTCAGCTACGCTATTCTCGTAGCTGAAATCGCGTATCTAAAATCGATTTTCGCGCGTAGTGTAGACCTGGCCTCAGTGTCCTACTTTGTCTGCTGAGCCCTAACCAAGGAAACCAGGTCTCCATGGTGGCACACCTTGCATTAGTAAAACCTGTTCCTTTTTACTGCTTGTAATAATGAACAGAAATAGAGCCCTGAAGCAAAATAGGATGATTGTTCTCATTTGCACATCTATTCCCAAAATGCTGTTCCAAAATACAACTGTTCTGTTAAAGTCATCTTAGCTCTGGGAACAAAAACATGGTTTAGGCCTGCTTGTTTGCAGCGAAATCTTCTCTACAATGAGCTTCACAGGAGGGAATTACCATTGGGTTTTCCCCAATTTAAAGCCTACTATTCCTTTCTGAGAGAACATTCATACCTAAACACCACCAATCACCACTCTCTCTTTTAATGTCAAGTGGGACAGCATTCCAAAGCCAAGGAGCTGATTTGCTTAGAATTAGTCATACAGCTGGACTGTCTGACCCCCATCATGATAAGCCTCCTTGCGATGAACAGAGAATATCATGGGATGAATACCAGAAAGAGTATATTAAATAAGATGCAAATATGAAATAACTTTATGCACGAGTAGTCCCATCAAGTTTAGTAGGACTACACACATGCATAAAGTTACTCATATGTGTTAGCAGAATTGTGTCTTCTGCCTGCCATATCCTTTCAGCAGCTGTCAGGCTTCATTTATATCAGTTCGTCTTTCCTTTGCAAGTTTTACATTATTGTAATCAGCAGATTAAATGGAATTATGCAGGCAAATTATTATTACTTATTTTCACATGTTTAACCTGTCAAAAATGTGAGAAAGAAGAAGAGACATTTTTCTTAATTTTAATTTCCTGTTTGATTAGTGGGAAAAGGCATATTAATTGTGCTTTCTTTATATATTTTTAAAGTAACAAGATAGCTTTACAGTTAAAATATGCTAAGTACACATATTCTATTATTTTTAGAAAAAAGGTGCAAGAGTCACATGAATGGAAATTGAAGTCATATAACTATCTACTGAACAGATATGACAACTGAAGTGCATTTGAAATCTTCCAGGGTAAGAGGAATTCAATCTCCACATCCTTTTATTTCCTGGCCTTTTGGTTGAAACCGTCCACATTTGTGATGTGTTTCAGAGTGGTAGCCGTGTTAGTCTGTATCAGCAAAAAGAATAAGGAGTACTTGTGGCACCTTAGAGACTAACAAATTTATTTGGGCAAAAATTTTTGTGGGCTAAAACCCACTTCATCGGATGCATGCAGTGGAAAATACAGTAGGAAGATATAGATATATATATACACACACACACAGAGAACATGAAAAAATGGATGTTGCCATCGCAACTATAACGAGACTAATCAATCATCCACTCCCAGTCCTTATTCATAGCACACAGACTATGCTGACAGATTGTACCATGCACTTTCAAAGAAACTGTGGAACCCCCCTGATCAACATCCTATACAGCAAACAGGGAAAGATTAAGTATCAAAACTGGATACTGTCATAAAAAGCCAACCTCCCACACAAACTTCCTTGTGGCTGGACTTCACAAGAACTAGACAAGCCATTTACAACACACACTTTGCTTCTCTACAAAGGGAAAAGGACACTAAACTATCTAAACTACTACATGCCACAAAGAGCCACAACAGTAGTTCCCTTAACTCACCCGACAATATTGTTAATCTGCCCAGCGAAGAGTCTGTCCTTTCTTGGGGCCTTTCCTTGTGCCCCGACACCTCCACAAACATGATATAATTCTGCGGTGACCTGGAATCCTACTTTCAACATCTCCAACTCAAGGAATATTTCCAACACACCTCTGAACAGCACACTAATCAACAGAAACCTTCCTACCAACAGTACAAAAAGAAGTACTCTGTATGGACTCCTCCTGAAGGTCAAAACAACAGTCTGGACTTCTACATAGAGTGCTTCCGCTGATGTGCATGGGCTGAAATTGTGGAAAAGCAGCATCAGTTGCCCCACAGCCTCAGATGTGCAGAACACAACGCCATCCACAGCCTCAGGAACAACTCTGACATCATAATAAACAAGGCTGACAAAGGAGGTGCTGTTGTCATCATGAATAGGTCAGAATATGAACGAGAAGCTGCTAGGCAGCTCTCTAACACCACATTCTTCAGACCGTTATCCTCTGATCCCACTGAAGATTACCAAAAGAAACTACACCATTTGCTCAAGAAACTCCCTGAAAAAGCACGGGAACAAATCTACACAGACACACCTCTAGTAACCCGCCCAGGGGTATTGTATCTGCTACCCAACATCCATAAACCTGGAAATCCTGGATGACCCATCATCTCAGGCATTGGCACCCTGACAGCAGGATTGTCTGGCTATGTAGACTCTGTCATCAGGCCCTACACTACCAGCACTCCTAGCTATCTTCGAGACACCACTGACTTCCTGAGGAAACTACGTTCTGGTGATCTTCCAGAAAACACCATCCTGGCCACCATGGATGTAGAAGCCTTCTACACCAATATTCCACACAAAGATGGACTACAAGCCATCAGGAACAATATCTCCGATAATGTCACAGCAAACCTGATGGCTGAACTTTGTTACTTTGTCCTCACCCACAACGATTTCACATTTGGGGACAATGTATTCCAGGGGTAGGCAATCTATGGCACGCATGCCAAAGGTGGCATGTGAGCTGATTTTCAGTGGCACTCACACTGCCCGGCTCCTAGCCACCAGTCTGGGGTGCTCTGTATTTTAATTTAATTTTAAATGAAGCTTCTTAAACATTTTAAATACCTTATTTATTTTACAATCAACAATAGTTTAGTTATATATTATAGACTTATAGAAAGAGATCTTCTAAAAATGTTAAAATGTATTACTGGCATGCGAAACCTTAAATTAGAGGGAATAAATGAAGACTTGGCACACCACTTCGGAAAGGTTGCCGATCTCTGACATATTCCTTCAAGTCAGCGGCACTGCTGTGGATACCTACATGGCCCCACAGTATGCCAACATCTTTATGGCTGACTTAGAATAACTCTTCCTCAGCTCTCCTCCCCTAACACTCATATTCTACTTGTGCTACATTGATGACATCTTCATCATCTGAACCCATGGAAAAGAAGACCTCAAGGAATTCCACCATAATTTCAACAATTTCCATCCTACCATCAAACTCAGCCTGGACAAGTCCACATAAGAGATCCACTTCCTGGACACGACAGTGCTAATAAGCCATGATCACATAAACACCACCCTATACCAGAAACCTACTGACTGCTATACTTACATACAAGCCTCCAGCTTTCATCCAGACCACATCACACAAACCATTGTCTACAGCCAAGCTCTAAGACACAACTGCATTTTCTCAAATCCCTCAAACAGAGACAGACATCTAAAGGTCTCTATCAAGCATTCTTAAAACTACAATACCCACCTGCTGAAGTGAAGAAACAGATTGACAGAGCCAGAAGCATACCCAGGAGAGGTCCGACAAAGATAGTAATGGAACACCACTAGCCATCACCTTCAGCCCCTAACTAAAACCTCTCCAGCGCATCATCAAGGATCTACAACCTATCCTGAAGGACGACCCCTCACTCTCACAGATCTTGTGACACAAGCAAGTCCTCGCTTACAGACAGCCCCTCAACCTGAAGCAAATACTCACCAGCAACCATGCACCACACAACAAAAACACTAACCCAGGAACCTATCCTTGTAACAAAGCTCATTGCCAACTCTATTCACATCTCTATTCAAGGGACACCATCATAGGACCTAATCACATCAGCCACACCATCAGAGGCTCGTTCACTTGCACATCTACCAATGTGATATATGCCGTCATGTGCCAGCAACATTCCTCTGCCATGTACATTGGCCAACCAGACAGTCTCTAGGCAAAAGAATAAATGGACACAAATCAGATATCAAGAATTATTACATTCAAAAACCTATCGGAGAACAGTTCAACCTTCCTGGTCACTCAATTAGAGACCTAAAAATCTCAATTATCCAACCAAAAAACTTGAAAAACAGACTCCAACGGGAAACTGCAGAATTGGAATTAATTTGCAAACTCATTATAGTTGGTATGGCAACACACATTTTTTCATGTTCTCTGTGTATATATATATATACCTTCCTACTGTATTTTCCACTGCATGCATCCGTTTTAGCCCATGAAAACTCATGCCCAAAAACATTTGTTCGTCTCTAAGGTGCCACAAGTATTCCTCATTATTTGTGATGTGGTAGCCTGAAACCAATGTATCTCCATTGATTTCTGTAGTTATTTCTGAATTATACTTGTGTAAGTAAGATCAGATTTGCTAGTAGGTTGACAGTATTCTAGAGATCATCAAAAGACTGACAAATGATCAAATAGTTTTGGCCACTGCTAACTTCAGCTGGATTTGAACCAGTTGCCTAGAGATGAATGGCCCATGTCCAACTCTTCTGAAACATTCAGTGTTTCAGTCAATATATACAGAAAAATACTCTATTTGTTTACATTAAAATTAAACCAAAAATCCACCTTTTATGAAGAAATAAGCAATGATTGATATTTTGCCAGTTTTAAGAATTTGTAGTTTTGCAAGCATATGCCATAAGCAAAATTTTGAAAGATTACACTGACATTTGCAATATGATGGCCAGTCTGTGTTACCATTTAAAGTAAATTTTAAAGGATGAAAGCACCCCAGCCTCAAGGAAACTCCTAAAAACAGCTGCAGGGTCATATGCTAGATAGAGGTATTTTCCTACAATAGAGTAGAGTTCTTAGACACTATTTTAAGAGTGTTTCTTACAAAATCCAAGATTTATTCAAAATGGTAAATCATGTTTATATTTACAACTGAGTTACTACACTGAATAGGTATTTATAGATAAAAGATGTCTGGCCGTGTAGGAATAGTGATTGAGGCAACATCCTCTGAGCCATGTGGGATTTCTCATCTCTTTAAGGGTATGTGCAAGTTTTGTACTTATAGATGGAATCCAGACCTCCTGTAGAACTTATTCATCATGAACTTGACCTTGCAAGGTAGTGAGCAATGGGAGGAGAGGTTTAGAATTGCTGAACACCATTGCTCAGCAACACACAGTGGAGGTTCAGAAGCTGTCCAAAGTGTAGTGGGGGGTATACTTCTGACATATTAAGCCCAGGCTGCTCTAACTTATTTCTGCTCAGAATTCAGGATAGAATTCAGGAAGGGCAAGTAGCCCACCACTTGTGTGTGATTTCCATTCATTTAAATTAGGTGTTCAGCAGCCAAGATGCTTCATAAGATAATATGTGTCACACTCTTAAGCACTTCTAGACTATGTCTACACTTGCAGAGTTTTAGTGCTGTAAGTTTCACCAGTGATAGTGAACTGGTGAAAGTAAAGCGCTGGTTTGTGTGCTCACTTACTTCCACAGGCATCAGAGTGTGTTTACATTTATAGCACTTCCATCACCAATAAGAGCAGCACTCTAGGGCAGCTATCCCATAGTGCAGCTCTCTCCAGTTTGATGATGGGTCTTGTGGGAATGGGGGGGAGGTGTGATTGCAGGGCATCCTGGGTCCCTGTGCAGCCTCCTCTCCCTAAACACTGATAAGCTCCAACAGCTCAGCATTGCTCCAGGCAGGGGAATCCTTTGCTCCGTGGAGTAGACACTGTCACCTGGCCAGATAAGTGAGCACTTGCCAGAAAACAGTAAGGGGAGTTTCAAAGTTGCCTGAGTTTTACAGGGAGAGGGAGGGATGTCTGTTTACCTGGCATCAGAGCAGCAGAGCTGCTGGCCAGAGTGGTTGCCTAGGCACTGTGGGATATCCTGCGGAGCTAAAAGCTGTAACCAGGAAGAATGTGTCTTCACTTGCACACAGGGCTGGCGCTTCCATTTAGGCGACCTAGGAGGCTCGCCTAGGGCACCAGGATTTGGGAGAGTGGCATTTTGCTGTCCTCGGCGGCAATTCGGCAGTGAGAGATCCTTCTGCGCTCTGGGTCGGCGGTGGCAATTCTGCAGCGGGTTCTTCACTTGCTCCGGGACCCGCCGCCGAAGTGCCCCGAAGACAGGGAGTGCGGAAGGACCCCCCGCCACAGAATTGCCACCGACCAGGAGCATGGAAGAACCCCCCCGCCACAGAATTGCCGGGAGCATGGAAGAACCCCCAGCTAAGGCGCCAAAAACCCTGGCGCCACTCCTGCTTGCACATCACCGCAAAAGCGTCACCAGTAAGAGCTGTATGCCTCTCATGCAGGTGGTTTTCTTTTTCCGGTGAAACTTCTGAGTTTCACCGCAAAAAGTCATTGGCAAGTGTAGACACTCCCATGATTTTTGCGCAAAAAAGGGACTTTTTCCACTTTACATACCAAGTGTAGACATGCCTCTAGTCAGGATGTGTCGAAAGGCAGGAATTCGCTGTTCTAAAGCATAGGGCAAAAACCAGCTGTAAGGAAGCATAGCCACAGCCTGAGAACAGTTGGTAGAGCAAGCCAATTAATATCTTTTAAAACAGACACACATTGTCAGTCAAGATTGTCCAGTATCATTTTAAGGCACAGTTTGTTTTGCTTTACCTTAGGGCTTATATATGGGGACATCCAAGACAATTAATCCAAATTAACTAAAGGTATGAATTTGATGTGGATTAATAAAACTCCATTAAGCTCTTGTGTAAACACTTGGAATGTGCCACATCTAACTGTAGGAAGTGAAACTGACTAGTATTTCTGAGTGAGAAAACCTTTCGCTCATGTGCCTGGGGCACAAACGGCATGCTAACAAAGGAACCCCTGACTGAAGGTTTCAGCCATTTTAGCTGTGCTGCCATAAACTGCAGATCTACACTATTGCTGAACATGGTATGTTACCTTTATTCTAATGGCTTGGATTGAAAACAAGTAAGCACTATGTCCTACATACATGGCAGCTCCTTAGCTAGGCATTTCTGTATTATATTTTTTAAGTTCTGAATTCAGGACTCCCTGTTTCTTGTACAACAGTTGATAGCATTATTAACATATAAAAGTAGGGATTTTTTTGGTAATCCTTGCTAAGGTCTCCATTTGCACACATTTACTATGACTGCATGTACAAACAGCTCCTGAATTATTCATTTGTGTGTGCACTTATCTAGTTGCATCAGCAAATGAGGTGACATAAGAAAACACAAATGGGGAGGTACTTTTGTGCATGTTTCTTACAAAGGGACCTCTGTCCTCATCATATACTGAAGAAACATGGCCAAAAAAATAGTCTGATCTTGTGGTTAACACACTGGCCTAGGCTGCAGGCATTTTGCGTTCTACCCCAAACTGTGTGTGATCCTGGGTAAAGTGCTTAATCATCTGTGCCGCTATTCTCCCCAATAAAATGATGACACTCCAACTGTTGTTAGTCTCGTCTATTTAGATTGCAGCCTCTTTGGAGCAGCATCTGCCTCTTACTCTGTGTTTGTACAGCACGTAGAACAGAGAAGCACCACTCTAGGTTGGAAACGCCAGATGCTACCGGAATACATATAATTTACACTAAGATATTTAAATCTTGCCTTTCAGTTGGGAAGATTGATGATGTTGAGGGACAACTCCTTATTCAAATGCTCTTTTTGGCTACTTCCCTTTTGTTTCTCTGTTTTAAAAGAAAAATAGAGACTACCAAGTACCAAAGGCTCTATGGAGTAAGGTACTATGCAAAGTGAGTTGGCAGAAGTGGGGCCTAAGTGAATGGCTCTATATGCTGTAAAAGTCGCAGGTACAGTAATTTAAAAGAAAAACTTAGAAAAAGATTTTTTTTATTATCTTCTGAAAAGCAAAAAGTCTAATAAGGAAATTGAAGTGCAAATGAAAAAAAATTGTGTGTTCTTAACAGGAAATTTACACTTACTAGTCCTACATAAAGCTTGTGTTTTTTGCGAAACATGAGTTGCTAAGTCTATTTATGCAATCCAGATATCAGAAGGTGGGATTCAAACCACAGTATAAGATTTCCTTCATCTGCAATTATAAGGGAACATTAATGGGGTCATATAAACAGTGACTTCAGTCACAGTAGTAAAATAGACTGAAAAAAGAGGAATCATTAGTTAATCACTCAGAATCCCTAATAGACTGAGGCTATCTTAAAGGTTTTCTCCTATATTTAATATAGGGTACAAAGTTGTGTGTGTGTGTTCTGTTATATAGACCAGACAGTATTATAACATAAAATATACATACAGTATTACATTATACACTAAATTCACTATTTATTTTCATAAAAACAACCTGAAATATTCTTGGCAATGCAAGTGTAGAAAGGGCCCTCAAGTATATTTTTTAAAGATTAAAATGAAGGGGGGCAGTTTATAGCAAAAAGCATCATTAGGGCTTGATCCCGCAATCCTTGTGCCCCTCAAACTCCCACAGATGTCATCAGAGCTTTGGGTGCAAATGTTATTCAAGAGTGGCCCTTTATGAGCAATAAAGTAAAAATAAATATTTGTATCATTTTCCCTTCCTGTGGTACATCGTGTCAGTACCTTCCCTTAGGAAGCAAGCTGACTGACGTAACTATAATGATGAGATCTATTCTAATTCCTTTTAGATGTTTACAGAAAGCTCTTTAACCATGAAGTGGAATATAAGGTCTCTCCAGAATTATATCATATATTCAGATATGGCTAGGGTGACCAGATGTCCTGATTTTATAGAGACAGCCCCGATTTTGGGTTTTATTCTTATATAGGTTCCTATTCCCCACCCAACCTCCGCTGTCCTGATTTTTCACATTTGCTCTCTACTCGCCCTAGATATGGACAGCAAGCATGCAGAACATTCAAGCTCTAGTTTTTGTTTTGTCCTCTATAGTTGGTGTTCATTAGTAAATAGGTCTGTGTACATGTCTAGTCTAAAATATATTCCCCATCTCTACATCTACATATATGAAGAATATCCAGATAATTAACAGGTTAAAATTGGATAATATTTTCATTCTATTTTCTTTGTCACTTGCTGTATTTTGGTCTGCAGAAATAAAGACACTGAAACAGGTCCTCTCCCTTCAAGGGAATGGCTAGTTTTAGAATCCAGTACCTCTCATCTAAGCTCGTGAGGCCTATTCCCCTCTCCTTATACACCCACAATTCCTACTGAAATTCACACAAGGAGACAGATGCTTTGAAGCTGATGTCACTGAGAATCCTTTTGTATAGAAACATTACTACTCTGGGGTTTTCCTGTGATTGTCATCAGTAAAAAGTATGTCATTAGATCAAATATCTTAGATTTCTAACCTATCTCCCAGATCACTCCCTGACTGAAGGTACTAACCAATACTAAAAGAGACTCCTCCTTCCCTTGAAAGCAGCAATCACTGTTTAGGAAAATGCCATCCATGGGTCTTTAAAGTAGATCCATGACATGGAGGTGGGGGGAAGAAGACACAAAGTGTTGCTAAGATTTTCACTACAGGGAAAAGACATTTTGGAAAGACTGCAGATCTTCTTCCCCTATGAAATTATGTAATTCAGCAGATGAAACTCTGAATTTATCTTGTTATGACCCTCTTTTCAAATGAAAAATCCCTTTGTTGGAGAGTTGAGAAGGGCTGGTTCAGGGAACAGTCTTGTCTCATTCAGTTGCCCAAGAGCACTTAGTTCTTGACTGATGTTTGTTATTACAATTTTTACAACAGATTTGCAGGGATGTCACTATTTAAAACTGACCCTTAATGTTAGAATTGACACTTTGGGCTTCATTTTTTAACAGGACCTCCATACTCTGCAGATGGATTTGTCAGAACAATTTTGAACCTACCATTATTTACAGGGGATATTTCATTCAAATGTGTATACACTACCTACTTACAAACCAGGAATTTAAGATTACCAAGTGACTGAGCCTTTTGAGTTCTATCTCAATAGGGGGAAATTCTGGAAAACCATAGAGGGTAGTTAACTCCTAGCTGTCTCTTTGAAAAGCTCCCCTTTAGTAATCATTAGTTTCACTCACAGATAACAGCAGAATTGTTCCAGCAATTATCTTCACAAAATGAGGACCAGGCCCTTGACAAAGTAGACAGTGACAATTTCTTTGGGACCAATGTAATTAGCACAATATGTAAATATGTGCTGATAGATTTTCTAATACTTTGCACTCCCACCTTCAGATCCCTTATATTATGTTAGGTTTCAGAGTAGCACCCATGTTAGTCTGTATCTGCAAAAAGAACAGGAATACTTGTGGCACCTTAGAAACTAACAAATTTATTTGAGCATGAGCTTTCGTGAGCTACAGCCCTCTTCTTCGGATGCATGCAGTGGAAAATACAGTAGGAATATATATCTGTGTATATATATACACACACACACAGAGAACATGAAACAATGGATGTTACCATACACACTCTAATGAGAGTTATCAGTTAAAGTGAGCTATTACCAGCAGGAGAGAAAAAACCTTTTTGTAGTGGTAATCAAAATGGTCCATTTGCAGCAGTTGACAAGAAGATGTGAGGAACAGTGTGTGTGTTGGGAGGGTGCGGGGAATAAACATGGGGAAATAGTTTTACTTTATGTAATGACCCATCCACTCCCAGTCTTTATTCAAGCCTAATTTAAGGGTGTCCATTTTGCAAATTTATTCCAATTCAGCCATCTCTCATTGCAGTCTGTTTCTGAAGGTTTGTTGTTGTAATATTGTGACTTTTAGGTCTGTAATCGAGTGACCAGGGAGTGATCTAAAAGTCACAATATTACAACAAAAAAACTTCAAAACCAGACTCCAATGACAGACTGCTGAATTGGAATTAGTTTGCAAAATGGACACCCTTATAAAATTAAGGCGGTCAGAACTACAGGACTGTGAGCATGCATATGCAACAGCCTCTTCCCTAAAGAAAATTAATGTAGTCCTGTTCATGTTTTCCAAAAACAACTGTTTGCAGTGACACAGACAGTGAAGTAGAGGTCTGCAGATTTTCACCTTACAACAAATGTGCTTTTTGTCTCAGATCTTATACAGTCTTCCAAGTTTTAACTTGAGTGAAATTTTAAGGCCGAAATAACCAGAAAACTGTAAACCTTGTGGGTGAAGGGAGAGGAGGAGAGGAAAGGATTATAAATGAAACAGCTTGTACATTCTAAACTATAGTGTCATGAACAGTGCTGCTATAATATTATTGCTGTAGGTAAATGTGATCCTTTATACAATCTGTTTTTTTCTCCCCACAGCAGCCTATTCTCAAGAAACAAAATGGTTTCATTTGAATTGCAAATCCTATCACATATATAGTTTTATTCTTTTGGATCAGGATGAGTGACAGTGTTATATTAGAGTTAACAACCCTTATCCAATACCTAATACATTTCTGGTATTGAAAGCTAACAGAGCTGAAAACTGAATGGGTAAAGGCTCTCCTCCTGTATTCATTCCTTTATGGAGCCCTGAAAGGACCGTATGGAGGGGACCTGATAGAAATTTCTTGTCACTGCTAAATAGAACTCAATCCAAGGTAGAAAAATAAAAGGTTAGCTCTGCTGTCTTTTATGTTATTTCATTAGTGGTGGCCAACGCTTTCAAAACTAGGGCCAGGGGCTGTGCAGACTGTTTGATTCAGCTAGGCCCTGAGCTTAATCTAGTGCAGGCCTCAAGAATCACTAAACCAAACCTCTGAAAGGTTCTGTTTCATGAGCATAGCTCCCATACAGTGTGTGGCACCAACAGAAGAAAAAGCTGCAGGAAATTTAGCAATTATCCTTAGGCAATACTGCCCCTCCTCCACTTAAGCACCTTCTAAACCAATTTCAAACCTGGTATGGAAGATCACCCTCATATGAGCCACGTGCACTGATTTACTTTGTGTCTTAGTCTCCATTTTCTCCTCAACTATGTTTTCAAAAGCTTTATTTGTAGTTTTGATCACAGGTCAAATTTGAAGTGTATGGCTCGGGCAGGGAGTGGCATTGTTATGTGCCAGTGAGAACACTGCTATCATTCATATGTCCGATGTTAAATCAGGGCATGGCAACCTAATGGCTGGATTAGTTAATTAACTGTTATATTTAAGAAAGATTTGAGAAGGAGCTAGAGTAGACAAGCAAGAAAGAGTCAGTAAAACTCTGGCTAAGTTAGTTGGTAGCATTGTTTTCATCTGACTATTCTTGGGAGAAAATAAAGCTCAAGAGGAAACTCTGACATTTGTTTGTAGTAAGGGAAAATAAAAATATACTCTAGAGAATACACCTTGTGGTTGAGGAGCACTGTAAGAGCTATTTGATGGAAGTTTTCACTGTGTCTGCCTTGAACCAATTTTAGATTAAAGCTAGCATTATTCAGTCTCATATTCAATGCACTCCCCAAAGCTGAGAGATAAAAGAACAGAAGAAACATCAGCTCTAAAACTCCTGTCAGCACATATTCTCTGGATTGGCAGAGGACTGGGAGCCTGAAATTCCTGAGTTTATACTACTTCTGGAATTGGTTCCCCCTGTAGCTTTACTAAGTTACATAATTTCTCACTGCCTCAGTTTCCTAATTTTAAAATGGAGTTAATACTCCCCCAAGCCTACATTTCAGGGGTGTTGTGAGGATCAGTTATTCAATGTTTGTACAGGTCTTTGTAAGTAAAGTGCTAAGGATTGTTATTACTAGTTAGGGTCTTATATTACCAGTGGAGAAAGTTCTTAGTATCTACACTGAGGGTCCCAAAACCTCCCTCAAATGTTATCAAAAACTGTGCTGTCACAGAGTACTATTGTGCAAAATGCAGGGGGGGCTACCTCTACTCATTTTCTTTTTTGGAGTGCTCCATCCATTCTCAAGGAATTCATGATTAAACAGATCACAGGGCATTCCAGTTCATGGACATGGATGGCATCTAATTGTGCCTTTATAGAGATGTTTAACGTGCCTTCAAAGTTAAGCTTTTATTAAGCGATTGGCCTAGACATCAATGTAAAGAAGTGAACCTGATCACTTTCAAGTCCATGGACCATTGACTTTAGTGGGATCAAGATTGGCCCTACATGAACAAATGTCTTAACACACCACTCATAGTTGCTGTTTCTTAAAGGTTGGCCACCTTTATCTGTCTTTCACTTAACTCTTAATAGCTGTTAGCACAGGAAGCAGACACTCGACCAACACTAGTCTCTGGCATTTTTAGTACCCTCATCCACTGTAAGATCATGTTCTAGGGATGGATTAGCCAAATACAAAATTTGGTAAAATAGCTCAAATATCTGCCATACAGTATTTAACAAGCCAAATGTGGCAATCATATTGGCCATTAAGTGGGCCAATCTGCATTTAGTTTACCAACCACAATACAAATCCCTACCTTGGGAGTACTTCCAAGAGGAAACTATGGGTATGTCTGCAATGCAATTAAAAACCAACGACTCAGGCTCACGGGGCTCAGGGTCACAGGGCAATGTAGACATTCAGACTTAGGCTGGAGCCTGGGTTCTAAGGCCCTGTGTGGAGGAAGGGTCCAAGAGGTTGGGCTCCAACCTAAGCATATACACAGCAATTAAATAGCCCCTGAGCCCAAGACCAAGTCAGCTGGCACAGGCCAGCCACAGGTATCTATTTGCAGTGCAAACATCCCAAGAAACAAGCAGCTACCCAGCCTAATGTTCTCTGCTTCAACAATGAGTTTCCAAGGCAAGGAATCAGTTTAGTCTCTGCCTTCAGGACTACTTCCCAAGTAGACTTCTGAGCTTCCCTGACTATGGGCTTTTTGGAGGAAAAGTGATCCCAGCTGAAACAAGTGACTTTCTTTTCCCACACAGACTTAGAGCCAGGTGAAAAGTCATTAATAATGTTGTTTTACTAATAAAATCCTGCAAGGACAGTAGGTTTGCACACATCACTTTTTTTACACATTGTCTCAATTTTGTAGTTTGTGGGTTTCTGGCAGATGAATGACAGATGTAGCAAGCCATCTCAGCTGCCAAGACAAATGTTGGTCATTCTAGTCATTGTTCAATGGTTTTGACTAAGCAGATCCAGGATGTTAGTACAAGGTGAAATTCTGCCCTCATAATGTATTTATATTTTGCAAACATCTCAGTAAAGGAAGAACCCTCAGGCATGAACATTAATGCTTAAAAAGCACTGATACAGCTTTCTCTCCTTCAGTGAAATTTATAGAAAAAAGAAATGGAGAAGAGCCATTAAGTTGCACAGTCCATCTCTGCTAATGTAAGATTATTCCCTACAACAGATTGATTGTTACATGCATTTTGGTGTTAAGTTCAATGTAGCTTTGTATAGTGATGGGGATGCTGCCCCTTCCTATGGGAGATTACTCCTGAGCTGCTAGAGCCAACTCTTAATGTTATCTTCATCATATGCAAGACACATTTTCCTATTCTTCAACTTATCTTCCCCCCTCCCCCACCCCCCATAGCAGCTTAAATAATGTCATCTCACTCAGTGGTTTAGAGTCTTCAGATAGCTGTAAACTGTTCTGTTCTATACATTTGTCATTATGTCATTTATAGATACTTAGTTCTTTTTAATCAACACCTTCAATCCTCTAATTATGGGCCTAATTGTGACTTTTCCAGAAGCCCTGAGCAGGCGGGACAGACCAATAACCAGACTGTGATTCCATAAGCCACTACTTTCCCTTTCATGCAGGTGTAAAGGCAGAAGTAGGGAGTGGGACTTCTTCAGAGACACAATCTGGTCTCTGTTTCCTCCTAGCTCTGGTAAGGAAAGTAATCTGTGAGCCTCACTAGGTACATGATGGCTAAAAGTGGTGTATAAAATAATGAATGGACTGAGGAGGCAACCATATATACATACACACTAGAGAACAGGGGGACATTCAATGAAATTGAAAGGCAACTAATGTATTCATTTAACATTGTTAGAACAAAACACTCTTTATGTTATATAATATATATGTTGTGTATTTGGTTGTCATGGTTTTTGTTCCTATGGCAACTGAGTTAGATTATTAGGGGATAGCCCAGCCAGCTTCGGCTGTTTAGGTGAGCTCTGTGTCTGTAAATAAATGGTAGTTTTGTTAGCTGTCTGCTGTCTGGCCTCAAGTGATTTCTTCCTAAACCGGCTGCCCCCAAGGATATAACAAGTGGAGATGAGGGTGGGATTCCGGTGCTGTTCCAGTAACAGAAGGAAGTAGAAGTCAAGGTAAAGAAAAACAAACAAAAAAACTGCTTGTTTGCACTGACTGTGAAAGTGAAACTAAAAATCATGGCTACTCTGACTGGGCCACTGGAACCTTTTGATGAGAATATAGTGCAGTGGCATGTGTATACTGAGCTTTTTGAGCTTTTTGTTATTGTAAATGACATTACAGAAGAGAAGAAGGTGCCAATATTCTGAAGTGTCGTAGGGGCTAAAATTTACTCCCTGCTATGCAGCTTATTACACCCTGTTAAGCCTGAGACTTAATCTTACAGTGACATTGTGGAAATCCTGGGGTCCCATTTTCCCCCCAAACCACTGGTAATTGCTGAAAGATATCGGTTCCACAAAAGAGACCAAAAAGAAGATGAAACAGTTGTACAATTGGTGAATTTAAGGAGATGTTAAATGATGCCCTGCGTGACAGGTTAGTGTGTGGCCTGTACAGTGAAGCTATACGGAAGTGCCTACTGACAGAGGCTCAGCTTACATTACAGAAGGCTGTTGATATTGCTGTCTCCATAGAACTGGCTACAAGGGAGGCACAATACATCGGTGCATCCCCTAGGGTGCAAAAAGTGTCACAAGAACCTACCCACAAAACTGTGCAGAGTCAGGAATGTTACCGCTGTGGTAAGCCAGGTCACCAGGCATCAGAATGCTGGTGTAAGGACCTGGTGTGTCGACACTGTGGCAAAAAGGGACACATTGAGTGTGCCTGTAAACAAAAGAAAAAGAGGCCTGTGGTCTGGCCGACAAAAAGAGGAACCCTGCATACCCTAGAGCAGACCCAGGATGATCAAGGTGACACCTCATCGCAAGCGGAAGTGCCACTGCATGTTTTGTCTTTGGCAGTGGGCTCACATGAATACTGGGTAACCCCGTTGTTGGATGGCAAACCTATACGCATGGAACTGGACACCGGTGCAGCCGTCTCGCTGGTCTCCGAGACTGTGTATAAAGAAAAGCTACAGCATCTTCCGCTTAAGGCAACAAAAGCTGTTCTGAAGACGTATACGGGAGAAGCTGTGCCCATGTTGGGCACTATTGATGTTAAGGTGGAGCTCAATGGACAGGCTGCTAAACTGCCACTGTTTGTGGTGAGAGGTAACTACCCAGCCTTAATGGGTAGGTCTTGGCTTGGGAAGATTCAGCTGAACTGGGCAGAAGTCACCTGATGACTAAAGAAGAAACCAGTCTAACCCCTATACTAAGGAAACATGCTGCTGTTTTTGGAGATGATTTGGGAAGTATGAAGGGAATCACTGTGACATTGAACATTAAACCTGACAGTCCACCAAAATATCTGAAAGCCAGAACTGTGCCATATGCCATCAGGCCAAAAGTTGAAGCAGACCTGGAGCGCCTGGTCACCAATGGAGTCCTAATACCAGTTACCCATAGCTCATGGGCCACTCCTATCATTCCAATAGTGAAGAAAGATGGATCTCTCTGGATTTGCAGTGATTTTAAAGTCACTGTCAACCCAGTGTTGTGTGCAGAGCAATACCCTCTTCCCCGCATCGATGACCTCTTCGCAGGCCTGGCTGGGGGACAAAAGTTCAGTAAGATTGATCTGAGTCAAGCATATTTACAGATGCACGTCGATGAAAAGTCCCAAGAGCTGTTGACTATTGTGACTCATAAGGGGCTTTATCGATACTGTCACCTACCCTTCGGAATAACATCTGCTCCCGCCCTGTTCCAGAGGGCTATGGACCAGATCTTGTGTGGCTTGTCAGGAGTTCAGTGCTATCTGGATGATATCCTGGTCACTGGAAGGAATGAAGAGGATCACTTAAAGAATTTAGAGGCTACCCTACAAAGACTGGAAGAGTATGGCCTACGAGTTCGCAAAGACAAGTGTGAATTCTTTAAGCCCTCTGTTGAATATTTGGGACACATCATTGATTCTGCAGCTCTTCATAAGGCCCCTGCAAAAGTTAAAGCTATTGTGGAGGCTCCCCCACCTCGAAATGTAAGCCAGCTGCGCTCGTTTCTAGGACTACTGAACTATTATGGAAAGTTCATCTCACAGTTAGCCACACTGCTAAAACCACTTCATGAGCTCCTTGGGCAGAACAAGGCCTGGAAGTGGACTGAAGCCTGTGATGTTGCATTTAACAAAGCTAAGGATGCATTGCTAAACTCTGAAGTTCTAACGCACTTTGATCCATGCTTACCCCTACAATTGGCCTGCGATGCCTCCCCTTATGGAGTGGGAGCAGTCGTGTCACACATTATGCCTTCGAGAGAAGAGAGACCTACTGCTTTTGCTTCACGCACTCTAAGCAAAGCAGAAACTAATTACGCCCAAATCGAATGTGAGGCATTAGGAATTGTTTTTGGAATTTGGAAGTTTCATCAGTACCTGTTTGGGCGAAAGTTTACTCTTCTCACAGACCATGGACCTCTGACATCAATTTTTGGATCCTACACAGGCATTCCCCCATTAGCTGCTAGTCATATGCAACGCTGGGCATTGTTACTTTCAGCACACACATATGAAATCAAATATCAGAAATCCACTCTGCATGGCAATGCAGATGACCTCTCAAGGTTGCCTTTGCCGGTCAAATATCAAGATAGTGCCCAAAAGGAAATCTTCTACTTTGAACAGGTAGACAATACACCCATCACTGCTACTCAGATAAAGAAGGCAACTCGCGTTGACCCAATATTGTCCCAAGTTATGGACCTGGTGATGATGGAAAATCTCAACAAACCTCTCCGGTCTCACTGGACCTTGTTACCTACACGTCCAGGAGTTATCGGTCCAATCTGGTTGTTTGCTGTGGGGGAGATGTGTCATTATTTCACCACCACTGAGATCACAGATGTTAGAACAGCTACATTCCAGTCACTGTGAATAGTGCACATGAAGGAAATTGCATGAAGCTATTTTTGGTGGCCTGGATTGGACAATGCTATTGAAGAGAAGGCAAAAGCTTGTATATCATGTCAGGGTGTGAGGAATGCATCCCAGTGGGCGCCCCTACACCCATGGGACTGGCCTGAAAACCCATGGCAACGTATTCACATTGACTTCGCTGGCCCCCTTGAAGGAAACGTGTTCTTGGTGGCAGTAGATGCCCATTCTAAATGGCCAGAAGTCTCTATAATGCAGTCCACTACTGCAGAGAGTACTATCCCAAAACTACAGGGACTCTTTAGTTGTTTTGGTCTGCCAGAACAACTTGTGAGTGACAACGGACTGCAGTTTGTCTCTCAGGAGTTTCAAAATTTTATGAAGGCAAATGGGATACACCACATCACCTCAGCACCATATCATCCATCCACCAATGGATTAGCTGAAAGATTTGTGCAGACAGTGAAACACGCTTTGAAATCAGCAAGGGGACAACGCTCCATTCAAAAGCGTCTAGATACCTTCTTACTTTCCTACAGAATCACACCTCATGCTACGACCCAGGCATCCCCGGGCTTTCTAATGATGGGACAACAGCTGCGCACTTGCTTTGATCTGCTGAAACCTTCTAAACCCGACAAACTGTGCAACATCAGCAGCAATAGCAAGTCATCAGACGGGCACCCAGAGCAAAAGACCGAACCTTTAGCCCGGGTCAGCCAGTTTTGGCTTGGAATTATACTTCCAGAGCTAAATGGGTCCCTGCCACGATCATCACTCAAACAGGACCTGTTTCCTACACAGTCTGGACTGCAGAGAATCTTACCTGGAGGCGACATGTAGATCAGCTGTTGCCAGGTCATGCCAGTCCTCAGGACACATCTGCAGTTGAGTGGTCTGACTTCATCTCTTCTGGTGAGACACCGAATCATGAATCACCTGTTCCTGACTGTTCTCCTCCATTATTGCCGGCAGCTGAGATACCCCTTTGCCCAGCATGAGCTGATACCACCTCCTCACCTGTTTGTGCTGTGGACTATGAGCCCATGGTACTTTCAGGTGCAACAACACCAGAAGTTCGCCATAATCCACCTAGAGACAGAGGGCCTTCTCATCAGTTGGATCTTTAGCTAGGGCGAACCCAAGGCCATGGGGCAAAATAATCCCCAGGATTTAGCCGGGAATGGAGGCAGTCTACCCTTCTTCTCTAGTCTAGTGTGTGTTTTATTTAGGGGATATTCTTATTGCGGGGGAGGGATATATTGTGTATTTGGTTGTCATGGTTTTTGTTCCTATGGCAACTGAGTTAGATTATTAGGGGATAGAACAGCCAGCTTCGGCTGGTTAGGCGAGCTCTGTGTCTGTAAATAAATGGTAGTTTTGTTAGCTGTCTGCTGTCTGGCCTCAAGTGATTTCTTCCTAAACTGGCTGCCCCCAAGGATATAACAATATAATTAACTTGCTGCAACAGTATTACTGAA
This sequence comes from Chelonoidis abingdonii, assembly GCF_003597395.2. NCBI lineage: Eukaryota > Metazoa > Chordata > Testudines > Testudinidae > Chelonoidis > Chelonoidis abingdonii. The sequence goes on from NC_133773.1 coordinate 45,700,543, forward strand.
ACAAAGAGTTTAGTAAGAGTCCAAAATTTAGACATTTCTGTGACAGAAAAACCAAGCATAAACTGCTTGGCCCATCTCAGATTTGAACTTCACCTTTCTTGATACTCTCTTTCTATGAAGCCAACAGGACTATTCTTCCTATTCCTGCATGTAACTGCTCCCCAGCGTGATTAAGGGATATAATCACTCTGGTCATGTAATTTAACGGTGTAATCGAAATGTGCATATGTCTATGCTGAATAGCTGTGACATCTTGTTACCCTACTCCCAGTTTTTTTATTTCATTCTTTCAGTTATGAAGTTGTATCTAAAATGACGTTGTAAAATCTTTGTGGCAAGGACTTTGGGTGAAATAGTCCCATTGAAGTAGTGGCAAAATGCCCATTGACTTCAACAGGACCGAGAGTTTTCCCGATGTCTGCATATTTGTTGGGCTAAACACCTAACACACTTTTCCATGCTCTAAAAATAAGAATAATGATATGGAAACCTATTCCAGTGCTGGGTTCTGCTGCTACTGAGCTCTGGAACGATAGAATGTCTACCATTCCTTTTTAACACTAATCTTCATTAGCACCCACTATTTTTGAAAGCCTTATTTTTCTTCATCCCAAAACTATGCTGAGTGTAATTGCCTTTAGTGACCACTTTCTTTTTTACAAAGCTGCTGCTGCTACTTCCTTTCAGTAGGAAATGATCCACGTGAGAGGCAGGCTCCAGTTCAGATTTTTAAAATAACACTTCTCCCACTTTAATGTGGAATAATCCTCCATTATTTTTGTAGCTGACAGGGGAAGTTCAAACTCATTCCAAGTTTTTATTCCAAGTTTTCATTCTCTCTTATAATTAACATTTTACCTATCCCATTTGATCTGTCGTACATGCCAAATTAAGAATGGCTTCACTTGAATGGACATGTCCATATTATAACAGATCTATGTAGCCCATCTTTATTTGATAAAGTGAAATAGTATTAACTTCCTCCATGGAAAAGCAGACTCTGAAATGTAGAGAAGGGAAAATTTTAGTCCAGTGGAAGTGAAAAGAAATAAATCTTATGTGGTAAAAGAGAAGGTTTGTTTTTAAATTTAAAGTAGTGTAGCATGAATGGGCAAGACCACCCTTCTAAAAATGGAAAAATCTTCAAGAAGTAGAGTGCCTGTTTATGAATATCCTCATGTAAGCATCTTAGAGAAGTCCCAGTGTGAAGCAGGATTTGGATCCAGAGAAAACAAGCAATAGAGAGAGCAAGTGGTGATGCACATAGGTGGGGATGTAAAAATTCATCCCTGGGCTAGGAAAGACTGGAAAGGAATTGAAAGGGAAAAAAAGAAAGCGAGAGAGAGCTATAGCAAGTCACTCTCCAGAGACTCAAAATAAATGAACAACTCACATGACCCATAACAAATCATTTATATTATGTCACATGCAATTCAGTATGCTCTTTTCTGCCCCAACTAGATTCCAGTTCTCTATACAATTCATACTGTATATACGGTTATTTTCAGACAGACCCCCATTCAGAGGCTTAACCATCTTTATTCAACTGTCTGTAGTGTAATCAGTCAGCACAACATGCTGGGTCAGATCCTCAGCTAATGTAAACCAGCAAAGCTCCATCAACTTCAGTGGAGCTACCTACACCAATATACACCATCTGAGGAACTGGTTTACTACGGTTAATTAACCTGAAAGGTAGAGAGCCAAGGAGAACTTCAGGGACTCTGTAACCAGCAGCAGCCTTGTCACAGGGTACTCACTCACCTCAGGTGGTGCCTCCTCCTGGCTGTTCTGGGGATTAGCTTTCTTCCAGGTCCAAAGACACCCCTCACAGTCTCCCAACCCATTGTCCTCTCTTACTCCAGGAGCTGCAGTTTTTTCTCAACTGGAGGGCTGAATCAGTAGGTGGTTTCTCCTCCAGGGTAGAGAATCCCACTGGACCCACTGTCCAGGCACTGCCACTCCATCAGTGACTGGTAGGAGCCCAAAGGCCTAGCCACTTCTCCAGTTCCAGCCCAGAGACTATACAACACACAGCCAAGGTCTGCTCTGTCTCCAACCTGGCTGCTCTCTCCCTGGGCTGCTCCCTACCCATTTCACACAGGCTTTCTTCTCCACCCTTCTCTCATCTGAGTATGTCCTTCCCTCAGTGCTAGGCTCCCAGGTTACTACTCTTTCCCTGGGTTTCCTCCTTCCCTCTCTAATGCACAGAGGGTGGCTACAGACTTCCTCACTGCAGCCATTTCTGTTGCCAGCTTCTTGGCTTTCTACTAGCCCAGCCCATGCCTGGCTCAGCTGAGACTCATCCTTCAGTGAGGACTTCTCCAGCCTAAACTGGTAAACTGGCCCTTTCTCAGCTTCCTTAATCCTGACAGAGCTGGTGTGGGATGAACACTCCATCACAAGCCTCAATCAAAAAATTCCCTTTATAGTCATTGCAAATGTATTTTGTCTCACCTCTATCATGGGGACCAGTATGAGAACCATGTTCTCCCTACCCTCACCATGAACACATGGTCTGCTAGTCCAAGTACTCCCTGCTAAGAGTAAAGTACAGGGATATTGAAGAAGGTTTTGCCTCACTCTTAAATTTAGCTGTTGTATGTAGCATTGTTGTAGCTGAGTTAGGCGCAGGATATTTGAGAGACAACAGAAATTCATCCAATAAAAGATAATTCACCCACCTTGTTTCTCTTAAATTTAGCTGTCAAGTGAAACTCCTGTTTAAGACTGCCCACACCTAAGAACACCTATTGCAGTAGGGTATATGAATAAAACTTTCTTTTCAAAACTCATGCAACAGAGTGTGCAGCTGATAAATATATTAGTGGTCTGAATGGTCTCCTGGATCAATTAAAATTCAGCTTCATTTTTCACTACTTCCCTTTAATCCAACCATTGAAATCAGAGGGGGGAGGGGTAAACTGCCTCTTGGCAGGTGACTGCAGAAGGCAAATCTATATTTGGGACACTGGAAAAATTGTGAAAAAATTATATCATGTTTTAAACCACTAACCACAGGATATCATCATCTGCCAAAGGGATCATGCAAATTTTTAAATAACCAGGGCATGAAAAAATGCTTTCTTCTTGCCAAATACTATCTCACTTTATTTAACATGCTGAGGCTTGTGGAAAATAAAAGATGATTTTTAATTTATTCTATGCATTTCACAGAACTGTATATACATATATATTCACACACATATATATCCACATAAATACACATGCATGACACACCAAAATAATGGCAATAATGAAAAATATGCTTGTTTACATTAGCTTTATTTTTTCCAGTTTAACAAAATGAAGGTTTTATGTGTTTTCATGCACAGTACAGTCATGCTGTCCTCAGGTTATGGAGAAATACTATAAATGAAGGACTCAAAAAATGTCCTAGAAAAATATTTGTGAGGAATGAGAAGTAACCTCAGGAAGTTAGACTGACACCCTTGGAATGCAGAGATCAAGGGTTTATTTTCACTATTTTTATTATAAACAAAAAAGACTGATACAATTGTTGTGGCATCACTGGGGGAGGCAAAGGGAGGGGACAGAGAACAGTTGGAGAGCTGAACAATTCACAGATTATTTGATAGCTTTCAGTATAACCCTCTTGTACTCTTTCCATCTCCATGACAATGAAAATACCTCAGGCCTCTCAACCAGGAGCTAAGCTTGTGTCGCAGAACATTATAAACTTTGAAGAGTAGTTAAAGCTCCCCTACATGAAGTAAAATGAGTATTTCTAAACATTTCCTTAAAAAAAAAAACAGAAATAAGATGAAATAATAAAATGATCTCAGTTCCATGACAAAGCAAACCAACAGGGAACTGTTTCAGCTTAAACATCAAGAACCTCAGTCATAGCCAGCATATAGAGATAAGACATTTACACCTCCACATGAGAGCTCATTCAAACTATTTCTTGTTTACATCCCTATTTGGAGTTCACAGCAGTCACTGAGATTATTTCACTTGATATGACTGTTTCACCATTCTCTATGGCTCATTTACCATGTCCCTACAAGGATATTAATGTCCATGGGGGAGAGTATTTATATTAACAAAAACTAAAGCCAGATAACACAAAGTGCAACCACTACCAGCACAATAAGAGTTTCTTCACAGCACTCCATAAATGAGCTCACCAAAACTATCTTTTAGGGCACAGAGGTGAAACAATTTTCCATGCTGCCTTTCCCCATATCTCTGAACCTGACAAGGACAAATGCTGGATAAGGACCCTACATAAGTGACACAGACAAATAGTTGCAGAGGCATCTAAAAAAGTCAATAGGTTAATGACTTTAGTACACATGATACAGTTTATAACCTCAAGTTTCTTGATATAGTACTTGTGATGTTAACTATTTACAATATTAAAAGTAAAAACAACAATGTATGTAGAAAGAAATTACATCTGGGAGTAAATGGACGTGAATCCCTCACTGTGAGTTGAGTTGTATGACCTGTCCTGAGCACAATCTGACAATATATGAACAATCTTGAAGAAGTTGTTTTTGTTTTTCAGATATTGCTAACACAATGAGGCCAACATTATCACATTGACTCCACTGGAGAGGTACAAAAGTTGCTTCTGAATTTGAATTTAGTAAATGTCTCCTAAACCCCATAATGGAGCACTGCTAAGCAAAAAATTCAAAACCAGAAGCGTCCCATCGGTCTCCAATCTGCAATATCTGAGCACCTCACAGATATTAATTGGTAAAATAACAAACTAAGGTTATTTTTGTCGGTGCCCCCGGTGAGATAATATCTTTTATTGAACCAACTTCTGTTGGTGAAAGAGACAAGCTCTTGAGCTCTTCAAGAGCTCTGTGTAGCTCAAAAGCTTGTTTCTTTCACCAACAGAAGTTGGTCCAATAAAAGATATTATCTCACCCACCTTGTCTCTTTAATATACCAGGACCAACATGACCATGTAAACACTGTAAACAAGTTAAGAGATGAACAGTTCAGCCCTTGTAGAGGGCTATCTAATTTATTAAAATATTTATAATAGGCACATTTTAAAAGTCATTCCTCTTCCTGTGTCATTCCCTATATTTAGAATGGGGAATACTGCTAGAATTGTTAATATCTCTAGCAAATGGAATATTCTGAGTATGCCCACTGTACAGAAAGCCAAGTGTTTGAAAGAAGTGATAACTATAAAAACATCCACATTAGAAAAGGGTTAGCCATTTAAGCAGTCAATTTAAATTACACACAGTTAGAGTTGTCTTAGTTCTTGCTCACTAGTTGAAAGTTATCACATCTGAGGTTACAAACCCTAGAGGGATGTGACAAATTAGCTCTAAACAGCTAACTTAATGTGAATTATTTCATTTAAATGGCCAATCTTTTCTAAGATTTTTTTTCAAAGATAAAAACATCTTTATAGTACTGATATTTTCTCTCCTGACTGGGCATTTTTATGTGTGAATGGTTTTGGATCAGCATTATTATTTTTCTTCTTAAAAATAAGAAATTATTTAAGCATAACCTTTAAAGGATGTGAATTTATTATATTTGCAAATTAAAGCAACACCTTGTAGCTATTACCATTCACATTTTGAGCCAATAGTTTTTGGAAATTTACAAATATTGTATTATTTGTAAATTGTATTGTGCAAGTGATGTCACATTACTTTCCCTAAATATAGTGTAGACCTTGGGTGAGGTGAAAGTCAGAATAGGTTCGAAGAAGTTAAAAATAAGGGCAGGATATAATAAAATGTATTCACTCTAGACAAATGCAAGTAAATATAGTGGTGGTAAATTAACCCAAAAGGGGGCACACAAAAATCAGTAGTGTTTAAAACGACCTCTGGATAAAGGCAGGGGCTGACATTTTTCTATATGGTTGTACATCACCTAGCACAATGGGACCCCAAACCAGTTACATCAGTAGGCTGGTCAATAGAAAGGTCATACTCCCTTTTTATTCAGTTTTAGTTCAATGGCATCAGGAATACCACGTTTGTTCCCTGGGAGCCTCAGTAGCAGAAAGAGAGAGAAATCAGAGAAGATCAACCATAATAATTTTGGTGCTGAAGAGACTAATTTATGAAGAAAGATTTTTTCAACCCAAAAATGCAGAACGTAGTTAAATGATGACTAGTTGGTGGAAATGACTGAAAGGTGTAAACACCAAAAAAAGAGGGAAGAGTAGAAGTCTGCAATAAAATTTGCTTTCCCTACACTAGCCTCTACCCTAGTGACTGACAGTTGGAGTCTTTTGAGGGGAAAGGGGCTGGAAATTGAGTACTACATCATACAACAAATGATGGAAATACAATATTAGAAAAGTATGAATGGTGGGGAAAGGATATCAACTAGCTGGAACTTCTAGAGAGAAAATTGGAGCAAATTCTGGACATGCCGTTTCTTTGTGGGATTAGACATTATTATACCCTTATTTTATTTCTATTTCATTATCATTTCTCAAAGAATTTAATTCAGGGAACTTCTCTCCTTTTACGTTGAACCACCATTTGAAAATCTTTGAAACACCATTTAAAAATCTACATTTGCTGAATATTTTTTGATCTTTCTGAGCTTTAGTTGGCTTCAAAGGGAAAGCGTGATATCATGGTTAGTGCATGGGATCAGAGCTCTGTCTTCTATTTTCAGTTTTCAGCTAATGCATAGTGACCTTGAATGAGTCACATAGGGACAAATTTTTAAATACAACCTCTAACTTTGGATGCCAACATTTAGATATATGGATCCAGATATACAAAAGAGTCAAGCACTTAGACACCTAAATTTAGGTCAGATTTTCAGTCACTCTCAGAATCTGGAAGTTCTCAGTGAAATCATTGTGCTGAGCTCTTTTGGAATCTTGGCCATATATTTATGGTGCCTAAATGAGAGCTGAATACCTTTGAAAACCTGTCCCCTAGAGACTTCTTTCTGAACAGGTGAGCACCTCGAGTTCCCATTGGCTGTGTCATGGTATAATTCCCCACTCTGAACCTTAGCGTCCAAAAGATGGGGTACCAGCATGAATTCCTCTAAGCTTGATTACCAGCTTAGAACCTCTAGCGCTGCCACCAACCAGGAATTCCAGTGCCTGGTACATTCTGGTTCCCCCAAAACCTTGCCCTGGGAACCCCAAGACCCAGACCCTCTGGATCTTACCACAAGGAAAGTAAACCCTTTCCCTCACCGTCGCCTCTCCCAGACTTCCCCTCCCTGGGTTACCCTGGAAGATCACTGTGATTCAAACTCCTTCAATCTTTAAACAGAGAGGAAAATTCACCTTCCCCCCTCCTTCTCTTTCCCCCTCCCCACACTCTTCCTGAGAGAGACAGTAATCCTGACACAGAAAGAATTAGCCTCTCTCTCCCCCTTCCCTCTTTTCTCCCCACCAATTCCCTGGCGAATCCAGACCCCATCCCCTGTGTCTCACACCAGAATAAAAAAACAATCAGGTTCTTAAACAAGAAACTTTTAATTAAAGAGAGAAAAACAGTAAAAATTAGCTTTGTAAATTTAAGATGAATTAGGTACAGGGTTTTTTAGCTATAGGCACTGGGAATACCCTCCCAGCGTAAATATTCAAGTACAAATTAAAATCCTTTCAGCAAAAATACAAATTTGAACTCCTTCCAGCCAAATGCACAATTAAACTCCTTCCAGCCAAATGCACATTTGCTTTATCTATCTAGTACTCACTATTCTGACCTTATAAGAGCCTGTATCAGGGAGATTGGAGAGAAACCTGGTTGCACATCTAGTCACTCTGAGCCCCCAGAGTGAACAACAATCAAAAACTAACAGCACACACAGAAACTTCCCTCCTTCAAGATTTGAAAATATCCTGTCCTCTGATTGGTCCTCTGGTCAGGTGACAGCCAGGCCTACTGAACTTATTAACCCTTTATAGTCAAAGAGATATAAAGTACTTCTATGCTATTAACTTTTCTTATCTGTTTATGACAGGCTGACAGTCATTAGCACAGGGGTGGGCAAACTTTTTGGCCCGAGGGCCACATCTGGGTATACAAATTGTATGGTGGGCCATGAATGCTCACAAAATTGGAGCTGGGGTGCAGGAGGGGGCAAGGGTTCTGTCTGAGGGTGCAGGCTCTAGGATGGGGCCAGAAATGAGGATTTAGGGTGTGGGAGGGGACTCTGGGCTGGGGCAGCGGGGATGGAGTGCAGGGTGGGGTGAGGGCTCTCCCTAGGGAAGCAGGATCTGGGGTGTGGGGTGCAGAAGGGTGCTTCGGGCTGGGACCGAGGGCTTCAGAGTGCGGGAGGGGGATCAGGTCTAGGGCAAGGAGTTGGGGCACAGGGGGTGGGAGGGTGGTTCAGGGGTGCAGGTTCCAGATGACGCTTACCTCAAGCAGCTCCCAGAAGCAGCAGAGGCGTGGCCAGACAGCTCTGCTGTGCACTGTCCCATCCGCAGGCACTGCCCCTTCAGCTCCCATTGGCCACGGTTTCCGGCCAAAGGGAGCTGTGGCACTTGGGGTGAGGGCAGCATGCAGAACAGAGCCTGTGGGCCATACTTTGCCCAGCGGTGCCTTAGCATCACTGAAAATCAGGCTCCGTTTGTTTCAAATGGGCATCCAAAATGGAGACATTGAAAATTAGAGGTCACCAGGACCAGATGGTATTCACCAAAGAGTTCTGAAGGAACATAAATGTGAAATTTCAGAACTACTAACTCTGGTATGTAACCTACCATTTAAGTCAGCTTCTGTACCAGATGACTGGAGGATAGCAATTTTTTAAAATGGCTCCAGAGGTAATCCTGGCAATTACAGGCTGGTAAGTCTAACTTCAGTACAAGGCAAAGTGATTGAAACTATAGTAAAGAACAGAATTATCAGACACATACATGAATATGATTTGTTGGGAAAGAGGCAACATGTTTTTTGTAAAGGAAAATCATGCCCTACAAATCTACTAGAATTCTTTGAGGGGATCAACAAGCACGTGGACAAAGGTGATCCAGGGGATATAGTGTACTTAGATTTTCAGAAAGCCTTTGACAAGGTCCCTCACCAAGCAAAGTAAGCTGTCATGGGATAAGAGATAAGGTCCTCTCATAGATCTGCTACTTGCACAAAATTCTCTGTCACTTGCACACTTCAGGTCGCCCACCTCTACCTAGTTCTTAGGGCTCTAGGCATAACCCTAACTTTACCTCTCTACTCCTCTGGGCTCCAGGTAAACACCTATTCCATCCGGATGGGCTTAATCCTTTGTGAGTTTATGGGGTCTTTTACCAGTGAAAGAGCCTTACACAGTAATATTAATTTATTAACAATCACCAAAACAGAATGCACACAATACACATACAATACTCACCATTCCCAATTAGACAGATGAACTTTTCTTGATGACCAGCCAGGATCAGGTCATCTGAGGGATTTTAGTTTCTGCATGTGTCATTGGCAGAATGTTGAGGTCTGGCAGCTCTGTTCTTGGGGCTGTGTACTAGAGTTGGTTCCCAAAGAACTTTCTTTTGGACCCCAGTTTATATAGTGAAACCTGAGTCCTGCTTAGCTATTTCTTAACCAATCATTTTACCAAAATTTTACTAACCAATCCTAATATATAGTAAGAAAATTATCTAACCAATCATACCCCACCACCTTGATTAATTTACACCTAGCGAAGTTAATTATGTAACAGACAGAAACAATCAAAGGACCAGACAGAGATCATACAGAGAAACCATAGGGAAGTGGGGACCATAAAGATAAAACAATAAAGAAATGACGATTTCACAACCACAGCTATCGATAAGTGGTTTCTTACCAGACAGAATGCTATCGAACTAAGTTTTCTTTAATCATCTTAAGGTCTGTTTATTTATCTGGTGATAGTGGGTGCTATTAGGACAGGATCTCCTTCTTAACAACCTGATATTACTTTGTTTCGATGAAATTTAGATGGAATGTGAGGATGTGACTTCGTGGTTCTTAGCTAATGGCTGCTGCTCTCTTAATATGGCTGCAGACAAAGGTCTTATCCTTACAGATCAGTAACTGATTAAAAGATAAGAAACAAAGAGAGGAATAAATTTCAATTTTCAGAATGGAGGGAGGTAAAAAGAGGTGTCACCCAGGTATCTGTACTGGGACCAGTACTGTTCAACATATTAATAAATTATCTGGAAAAAGAGATAAACAGTAAATTGGCAACATTTGCCGATAATACATAACTACTCAAGATAGTTAAGTTCAAAGTAGACTGAGAAGAGTTACAATGGGGTCTCACAAAATAGGGTGACTGGGCAACAAAATGGCAGATGAAATTCACTGTTGATAAATACAAAGTAATGCATTTTGGAAAACATAATCTCAATTATACATAGAAAATATCAGGTCTAAATTAGCTGTTATTACTTTAGAAAGAGATCTTGGAGTCATTGTGGATAGTTCTATGAAAACATCCACTTAATGTGCAGCGACAGTCCAAAAAGCTAACAGAACATTGGGAATCATTAAGAAAAGGATAGATAATAAGACAGAAAATATATTTCCTCTATAGAAATCCAAGGTACACCCACATCTTGAACACTACATGCAGATGTGGTCATCCCATCTCAAAAACGATATACTGGAATTGGAAAAGGTACAGAAAAGAGCAACAAAAATTATTAAGGCATAGAACAGCTTCCATATGAGGAGAGATTAATAAGATTTTGACTTTTCAGCTTGGAAAAGAGCTGACTAAGGGGAGATATGATAGGGTTCTATAAAATCATAACTGGCATGAAGAAAGTAAACAAGGAACACAAGAACTAGGGGTCACCAAATGAAATTAATAGGCAGCAGGTTTAAAACAAACCAAAAGAAGTATTTCTTCATGCCATGCACAGTCAACCTGTTGAACTCTTTACCAGAGAATGTTGCGAAGGCCAAGACTATAACTGGGTTCAAAAAAAAACCAACTAGATGAGTTAAGATAGGATAGATCCATCAATGGCTATTAGCCAGAATGGACAAAGATGGTCTGACCCAGTATGGTTTCAGAGTAGCAGCTGTGTTAGTCTGTATCCGCAAAAAGAACAGGAGTACTTGTGGCACCTTAGAGACTAACACATTTATTTGAGCATAAGCTTTCGTGGGCTACAGCCCACTCCATCAAACGCATAGAATGGAACATAGAGTGAGGAGATATATACAATACAGAGAACATGAAAAGGTGGGAGTTGCCCAACCAACTCTGACACTAATTAATTAAGATGAACCGTTGTCAGCAAGAGAAAAAAAATTTTTGTAGTGATAATCAAGATAACCGATTTAAGACAGTTTGACAAGAAGCCGTGAAGATACTTAACATAGGGGAAATAGATTCAATGTGTATAATGGCTAAGCCATTCCCAGTCTCTATTTAAGCCTAAATTGATAGTATCTAGTTTGCATATCAATTCAAGTTCAGCAGTTGCTCACTGGAGTCTGTTTTTGAAGTTTTTCTGTTGCAAAATTGCCACCTTTAAATCTGTTACTGAATAACCAGAGAGGTTGAAGTGTTCTCCTACTGGTTTTTGAATGTTATGATTCCTGATGTCAGATTTGTGTCCATTTATTCTTTTGCACAGAGTCTGTCCAGTCTGGCCAATGTACATGGCAGAGGGGCATTACTGGCATATGATGTCATATATCACATTGGTAGATGTGCAGGTGAATGAACCCCTGATGGTGTGGCTGATGTGATTAGGTCCTATGATGGTGTCACTTGAATAGATATGTGGACAGAGTTGGCAACGGGCTTTGTCGCAAGGATAGGTTCCTGAGTTAGTGTTTTTGTTCTGTGATGTGTGGTTACTGGTGAGTATTTGCTTCAGGTTGTGGGGGCTGTCTGTAAGCGAGGACAGGTTTGCCTCCCAAGATCTGTGAGAGTGAGGTATCATATTTCAGAATAGGTTGTAGATCTTTGATGATGTGCTGGAGAGGTTTTAGCTGGGGGCTGAAGGTAACAGCTAGTGGCATTCTGTTATTTTCTTAGTTGAGCCTGTCTTGTAGTAGGTGATTTCTAGGTACTCTTCTGGCTCTGTCAATCTGTTTTTTCTCTTCAGCAGGTGGGTACCTTAGTTTTAAGAATGCTTGATAGAGATCTTGTAGGTGTTTGTCTCTCTCTGAGGGATTGGAGCAAATGTGGTCGTATCTTAGAGCTTGGCTGTAGACAACGGATTGTGTGGTGTGTCCTGGATGGAAGCTGGAGGCATGTAGGTAAGTATAGCGGTCAGTAGGTTTCCGGTATAGGGTGGTGTTTATGAGACCATTGCTTATTAGCACAGTAGTGTCAAGGAAATGGACCGCTTCTGTGGATTGGTCTAAGCTGAGGTTGATGGTGGGACGGAAATTGTTGAAATCATGGTAGAATTCCTCAAGGTCTTTTTTTCCATGAGTCCAGATGATGAAGACATCACCAATGTAGCGCAAGCAGAGTAGGGGCATTACAGTAGGGGACGACAGCTAAGGAAGCATTGTTCTAAGTCAGCCATGAAAATGTTGGCATACTGTGGGGCCATGCGGGTACCCATACCAGTGCCATTGACTTGAAGATATATTTTGTCCCCAAATGTGAAATAGTTCTGGGTGAGGACAAAGTCGCAAAGTTCAGCCACCAGGCTAGCTGTGACATTATTGCCGATACTATTCCTGATGGCTTGTAGTCCATCTTTGTGTGGAATGTTGGTGTAGAAGGCTTCTACATCCATGGTGGCCAGGATGGTGTTTTCTGGAAGATCACCAGATTGTAGTTTCCTCAGGAAGTCAGTGGTGTCTCGAAGATAGCTGGGAGTGCTGGTAGCATGGGGACTGAGGAGAGAGTCCAAGTAGCCAGACAGTCCTGCCGTTAGGGTGCCAGTGCCTGAGATAACGGGGTGTCCAGGATTTCCAGGTTTATGGATCTTGGATAGCAAATAGAATATCCCTGGTCGAGGTTCTAAGCATGTGTCTGTACGGATCTGTTCCTGGGCTTTTTCAGGGAGTTTCTTGAGCAGATGGTGTAGTTTCTTTTGGTAACCCTCAGTGGGATCAGAGGATAATGTGGAGTTAGAGAGCTGCCTAACGGCCTCTTGTTCATATTCCAACTTATTCATGATGATGACAACACCTCCTTTGTCAACCTTTTTGATTATGATGTCAGAGTTGTTCCTGAGGCTGTTGATGGCATTGTGTTCAGCACGGCTGAGGTTATGGGGCAAGTGACTCAGTATGGCCATTCTTGCATTCTTATGTACTTTCAAAAATGCACATCTTAGCCTGTCTTGGCTGTAAAGTGGGTTTACAATACTCCAACCTCATGAAGGTAGTATGGATCTTAATGTATTATTTTTTAAAAGGATATAAAACCCTTTGAAAGACATTATAAAGAACAAATTATTATTAGTGTTAATTGTATGCTGTATAATCCTTATGAATAATGCTGTAAAAATACACAATCATGATTAGAGCTTCAGAACACTAACGTTAAATTAATTCAATTTTATTAGTAGAAATTTAGTTTTATTCTTGGGGGGGAGGGGAAATGATTAAGAAAGGAGTCTTCCACTGTGCTCTTTAGGCTGTCTCTGACCATGAACCCTTTTATACAAAAACACAAATATTTCATTACTTTGTTTTTTTAAATTAAAATATCAAAAAAAAGCCAGTGGGCAATCCAGTGTTCACTTTAAAGAGTGAGAACATCAGCCTCAATTTCATGTTTTTATAGAGCCTATTTCCTAAATACTTTGTTTTTTTCAGTCATGGCATTAGCATTGTCTTCAGTTAATCATTGCACTGCACCACAACAACTATGGCACAAAACAGGGACTTTTCATTATGCATACAGAATGTGGCTGTCCTCACTTTAGCTTACCCCATAAATGCAAATATTCTGAGATTTGAGATGAATGCTTCACAAACATTTTGTTTTTTTTAGTTTGTCAGTTCTGTACCAATGTAAATTGGATCTTCAAATAAAAATCTAGTACACTTTTGAAATGTGTCATTTTTATCTACAGGCTTTAATTAAAGGCTCAAGGATTCACATTGTGGCTCATTGGCCGGGAGGGATAGCTCAGTGGTTTGAGCATTAGCCTGCTAAACCCAGGGTTGTGAGTTAAATCCTTGAGGGGGCCACTTAGGGATCTGGGGTAAAAATCAGTACTTGGTCCTTCTAGTGAAGGCAGGGGGCTAGACTCAATGACCTTTCACAGTCCCTTCCAGTTCTAGGAGATTGGTATATCTCCAATTACTATTATAATCTCTTGTGAAGGGCAGAATGTGCTACCAACAATATACATTTTTCCATGGTGAAGGTAAAAAATGAATCTAAAATGAGAACAGTAAAACATCTAATTTACAAATGAATCTCAGTAGTTATTTAACACCTTAGATCCGAGAATCTCAACATATTTAGCAACAATTATTTTGCCTCTGAACAAAAATCTCACTGTAAATTATGTGAGTATTTTATCCATTTTACCAATGGGTATCTGGATTAACAGACACAAATTAAAAGACCACCCCTCTGTACACATTTGCTTAACTAGGAGTGGAAACCAGAAGTCCTTTACTCTAACCACTAGAGAGCACTCCCACTACTACATAAGCAACACTGAAATCCAAACCAAATCATGTATAATGACCATGTTCTTTATTTTATGTAACTCAGAGATTTTGTCACATGTGCACATAGTACTAGGATTATATGTTACTGAGGAAACACCTATATATAAACCCACTATATTTAAGTAGTCCTTTGAGCTGTATTTTCTTCCGGTTGTTTTTTGTTTTGGTTTTGTGTGTGTGCGAGGCTATCTATTTTTATTTCAGAATTTTTAATTCACACATGAATGTTTCACTACTCAAATGGGATTGAGGAAAACATAAAGGTTTATTAAACTGAATTCAGCTTGAGAAATATTCCAGATGGATCATTATTCCTCAAGCTTGTACAAATTCTTCTCTTTGAGATTAATTTTAAAAAAATCTATCAGATTTCTGATTTGAGAAAGATTAAAAGGAAAGTATGTCTGTGTAGAAAGTCAAACATTTTAATTTAAGCTTTCATTTCAAATTGTGTATATGCAAGTGATATCAGGCTGATAAACAGGAATGTTAGAATGAGAGTGAATTAATGCAGAGCTAGCCTGAGGGTTACATTTGGTGTTTGCTATATTATTTTAGGCACCTTCAGTGGAAAAAAGAAGTTGCATGGTCATTGTCTGTCTTTGAAACACCATATGAGCATTGTTTCTAGCATTTCCTATGAGAAGCAGAGTGCCAATGACTGAATAGCATGGTGCCCCTTTGAGGCAACAAAGGAAAATTACAATTCCAAATGAGTCCAAAACGGAATTGTGTGCACTAATGAGGCTAGTTTGTTTTCCAGCAGCCATTCCTGTACATTCTAGGCAGAGGGTTACTAGATTCTTACTCTTATGTTTTTAAAAGTGCATGCCAGAATGTAGTTAGCTATGTTGCTTCCATTTGCATCAAAGATTCAAGCAGCTATATCTCCAACACTGCTTTGAACATTTTCCCCTTCTATTTATTTTCTTAATTGTAATGAGAGAATTCCAAAGGCAAAACCACAGCCTAACTCTTTGACAATATTGTGGGTTGTAGAATATTAAAAATAATGGATTTATTGACACTTCTGTGATATTGATTTTTATCTTTCACAGAATTAACTAGGGCTATATTATGTTTCCCCCTTTGTAGATATACTTTGTAGCAAAAAGCATAGGGAGCCTTTCTCCACAGGTACACACATTCAAGATCCCAGAAATTGGGACAGATTTTCAAAGGCACAAATGACCATTGGGTGCCCAACTCCCATTGGAAGTCAATGTTGGGTGACTAGCTCCTACTCGTGCCTTTGAAAATCTCCTGTATAATATGGATTTTAGTAGTGATCAGTGTCAGGTAGGCATCCAGTGATATGTTTCTGTGTTGGGTGAAGAAAGGCCAAAGCCCGACATCCTTTTGCACTGGGATGCATGCTAGGTCTAGCTTCTGAAGATAACTAAGCCTTTCAAAGGCACAATGTCTCCAGGGACCCTGACATCTATCTGCTAGTTTCTCACTACAAAGAGATCCAGGATTAATTGCACTCTTTTCTTTCTGGTTCCTTTCTGTAAATGCTCAGTTCATGATTGATATTAACCTGCTTTGGGTTCGTCTTAATCTTTTCCTCCTCTGTCTTCTTGAAGGTAGCACAGTTATTGTTGCTATAAAGATGAAATGGTTCCATAGTGCGTATCCTAATCTCCATTTTCCTTCAATTTTCCATATCTAGCCCATTTACTCTTGAAACTTGTAGTCTCACCTGAAGTTAAGTCCTTTGGGGCTAAAGACCCTATGTAGCTGTATCATAAGCATCTTTCCCAAATCTGGACCTTAGCGTCCAAAAATCTGGGTGCCTGCATGAACCCCTCTAAGCTTAATTTCCAGCTTAGATCTGATCTCGCTGCCACCATCCAAAAATTCCAGGGTTTTGGCTCCTCTGGTCTCCCAAAACCTTCCCTGGAGAGATCACCAAGACTCAGAGACTGCTGAAGTGGTCACAACAAATAGGAAATTAATCCTCCCTCCCCTCTTCTCCCACCACAGACTTTCCTCTCTGGGCTAACCTGAGCAGGTACTGACGCATCAATACTTACCTATCAGCAGAGCACAATCTTATGAGTATACACTGTAGCGATCACAGTCTCAGACCATACACACAAGGGAAGCAATTGATAGCGAGGAGAGCCGGAAAGTAGCATAGAATCATTTCTAGAGTATATCACCTAAGAAATAGCAAGTAATGTGTCTATGCGGTACGAGTCATCTACATCCGCTTCCTGGCACTTGAGCGTAGATGAATTCCCTGAGATAGCTAGCTGACGCCAAGTTACCAGTATGAGCTCCAAGAAGGAAAGATCTCAGTGAAAGAGAGAAGAGTGTGGAACCGCCAAGTCCGCTATACTATCTCTCCTTAGCGGCTATCCTGAGAGAAAAATTCAAAACAAGTCTATAAAGAAAGCTTTATATAAAAAAGAAAAGAAAAACACATGAACATCTGATCTCTGCATTAATGACAATAACAGGGCTATTACTTAAAAGAAAAATATGAATAAAAACAGACATTCAAAAGAGATACAGTTTAAACATTCCAGCAACACACACATTTAAATACAAACAAAACATATAAAAGCCTATTGTTTTGCTACCTTTGTACTCACAACTTTGAAACTGAAGATTAGAAAGCTGAAAGATAGAAAGAAGCCTCCCATAGCCGAGAGACAGACAAAAGACTCAGACCCCACATTCCCTCCCTGAGTTTTGAAAAAATCCAGTTTCCTGATTGGTCCTCTGGTCAGGTGTTTGGTTCCCTTTGTTCCCTTTACAGGTGAAAGAAACATTAACCCTTAACTATCTGTTTATGACAAGCTGGAATTATGTTACGTCTCTAGATCCAAATTAGCCAGTCATGTATTTAGAAATAACTACATCAAGTGGTTGAAAACGACAAGTAAACAAAACAAACAGCCAGAAAGAATGAATCAAGTTGCACATGGTGTGAATCATTACTGAAAGGCAGAGCTGCTCAAAATTCTTCAAATGATATTTTTTCAATCAAAAAATGGCCTGTTTTCAAAAAATTCTCAAAGAAAAGAATTGTTTGGAAAATTTCCAGCATGGATTCTTTGTGTGTTTTTACAAAAACTGGAGGTGGGGAGGAATCATTTTTAGGTTTTTTCCCCCTTTTCAGTGTGGTAATATGGAAAAATGAGGAAAAGAGGCAACAAAGAGTTGAAATTTAGGAACAAAGCTAAGCTCAAGCATTTTTGGTAAAAAGTTCTCAATTTTAGAGCTTGGTACTTTTTGAAAACTTAAAAATGAAAATGGTTTTAGAAGTTCCAAAAAGTGTTGTGAAATTTATTTTTAGGTTTTCAACCATCTCTATTTCCAAGCTATATCCAATTCCATGTCATTTTAGGTTCTGTTTCTAACTGAATATTCCAGACGGTAGAAGCCCAATAATCCCACAGAGTCACCACACTTCTTAAAGCACCATAAGCCACAGCTTCCTGTACCTTCTTGCAGTGATTTCAGCTGCCATGCAAAACCAAAACCTTCACCCTTTCTTCTGGCACAGAAATCAGCATGCTCCTACTATATATATTAACCTATATGGTGTCAAGTATCAGAGGGGTAGCAATGTTAGTCTGGATCTATAAAAGCAGCAAAGAATCCTGTGGCACCTTATAGACTAACAGACGTACTGGAGCATGAGCTTTCGTGGGTGAGTACATGGATCCGACAAAGTGGGTATTAACCCAAGAAAGCTCATGCTCCAATACGTCTGTTAGTCTATAAGGTGCCACAGGACCCTTTGCAACCTATATGGTGTAATTCTGATTACTTTGGATCTTTCAGTAACCATACTTTAGAGCAGTTGTTGCTTCTTCTTTTGAGCCCTCTGCTGTTCTGAGAACATCCCTGTCTGCAGTCACCCATTGACTATTAGGATAATTTTTTGGATGTTCTAAGATTATACATTCTGTCCACAGCTTACCTCTATTATTTCATTTTGCACACTCAGCAATTAACTCCTACTCAGCCTGCTTTGGGTATGCGCACATCTTCCTCTCTGTACTCTGTTGCTGATTGAAAAGTCAAAGTTACTGGCCTATATTCTTAAGCATTCATGGCACACTTCCACAACATGTTGAATACAGAAAGGCAGCATAGCCTAGAGCAGGGATTGGGACCCCTCAGGGGGTCGCGAGGTTATTACCTGGGGCAGGTTGTGAGCTGTCAGCCTCCACCCCAAATCCTGCTTTGCCTCCAGCATTTATAATGGTGTTAAATATATAAAAATGTATTTTTAATTTATTAGGGGGGGTCACCCTCAGAGGCTTTCTATGTGAAAGGGGTCACCAGTACCAAAGTTTGAGAACCACTGACCTAGAGGTTATAGCACTGGACTGAGAGTCATGAGACTAGGTTACTATTCCTGGTTCTGCCACTATCCTGGGGGTGACATTGAGCAAGTCATTTCATCTCTCTGTGCCTCTGTTTCCCCACACAGCCTTTACCTAGTCTATTTTGATTGTAAGTTCTTCTGGGCAGGGACCATCTCTTACTAAGTATTTGTACAATGTCTAACACAATGGGGCCACAATCTCAGTTAGAGATTTGAGGCTGGAGTAATAGAAATAATAATAATAACTTTCTACAACAAAGGATAGGGATACTCAGTCTCACTGAAATTTATGCTTTTTATAATAATTTATCATTTTCATAAATATGTCCTCTCTTGTTAGGTCTTTTCAGCCTCACATTTTAACCAAACAAACTGGAATCACAGAACAGTGGAAGCTGGGGAGGGGAAAGACCTACATTAAAGCATATAGTCTACCTCTGAAGGTACAGGATTCTTCCTTACAGAGTATTTTTAGTTAGAGTGAAAACTGCAACTTTCCAATTGCTAAAGGAAAATTTTCAAGTTTTGTTTTTTTGTTTTTTTCAGGAGGTGTTCTGAGTTTGTGTTTGTTTGTTTTTTGCAGCTTGTGCAAATTCACTTTTCAACACACATGACTGTATGTTCCAGGGAGAATTATTAATATAAACACATTGTATTTCAAATGTTAAGGATTAGGAGGTGAAGTACCCACAGCTAGGTGCAAAACAGAAAACAATGAGCATGTAAGATGGATTTTCAAATACCACATCCCAGACTCTTAGCCGTAGTTCCATCTCTTTTGCTTTGCACAAGTGGTGGAACAGGGAATCCGGTTTCATTGGCATAAAGCCAAAATCCCAAATAGAGCAGGATGGGGGAAAGGTTTTGTCCCACAAGAATTTTTGAGATTTTGAAAATTTGTCGCATCCTAAATTGGAACAAAAAGTCAAAATCTCAAAAAATGTTTGCAAACAGAAAATCAGAGAAGAAATTTTGTTAGGATCAATTGAAATGTTTTGTTCTAATAATTTTAAAACGTATTTCAAAATTTTATATTTTTAAACTATACATTAGCTTAAATTTCAAAATCTAGTCATTTTGACCCAAACAAAAGAAAGGGTTTTTTTCATTTCAAAATGTATAACAAGGACATTTCAATAATTTTAAATCTTTTTTTCAAAAAAAAAAATCCAAATGGGAAATTTGTCCAAACCAACACTTTTCTGCAAACAGTTTCTTCACTGAAGAACTGGCATTTTCTGATTAAAAAAATATCTTTTTGAAAAATTTACAGCCAGCTCTATCGACACCAGGTATGCCAGTTTCCTACTCTTCTGGTATAGGGAGCATGTAAAACTCTGAGAGTGGTGGGAATGGAGTAGAGATACAGCCACTAATTCTCAGCTGGTATATTGACCCTTTGTGGCCATAGCCAGCTGTGGTAATTTAAAGTAGGCGCTAGGCTGCTCTAACTTATGTTGCTGCCAGAGCTTGCACAGTTTGAGAATTAGGAATGGAACTCTCTCCCTGACAGCTCCCTCTTCTCTCCAGTGTTGAGTGTATCTTGGCAAAAGAGAAAATCTGGCCCAGAGTATTTAGAATAGGATAGAGATGTAAATAAGATGGGTGGTATAAAAGATGACTGAAATAAACACATTAAAAGTAAGGGTAGAAAAATAAAGTAAAATACATGGAGGGGTTTGTTTGTTTTGTCATTGTGGTCATGTCTAATGTCCTCAATTAGAACTGGAGCCCCATTGTGTTAGGTGCCTTTGAAACACAAAGGAAGACATAGTCCTAACAATGAAAAATTTACTGTCTAATGGAAAACACTACCTAACAGCCTCTCAGTTAAAATTAGTATCCTATACAAATTGCACCTATGATATAATGAATGTATTATTTTCATTCACATCAAAATACTGTAAGTTTCCTTCAGGACCAATGAGTTTGATGTGCACTCAGATAATCGCTGAGCTAATAATAAATGTTGATACCTTAAATGCCATTTTTTTAGCCATTTAAAAAGATATTGAATATATTTAGAAGTGCCTTTGAAGCGTAATATTTAACACTGAAAAAGATCACAAGACCACCATTTTCCAACGTGGCACCTCTATGAAAGTGACTGCATTTTCAGAGGTGCTGAGAACCTGCCCTGTCCCATTAACATCTGGATTCCCTATTTTTGACATACAGCACAGAAAATGTCAGCCTGAGTCTTGATACTGTGTTTAAAAATATAGAAATAGATTTGAAGAACAATGAATGCCACATACCCTAATTTTGAGGAAGTTTCTGTAATGCTTAACAGGTACTGAGGTGCCAGGCTGATTGGAAAGAAAGTATGGCACCTTTCATATTGTACAATCATGTTCAGCTCAGTCAGACTCTGGTCAGGTTTTTGGAAAAATCCAGTTCACATTGGCTTGCTCAGAGGCTTTCCACAAGTACAGTATTACCATGTTATTTCCATACCAGGCACTATGTCCTGTAACTAGCATAGTCACTCTCATAATTGTACTTTGAAACTTAACCTTATATCCCCATTATTAATTACTTTTACGTCTCTAAAACAATGAGATCTGGATTTTGCATGACTTTCTGAATTTATTTATTTGCTATGTAAAAATTACACTTGGTCAGAGTGTAATTTTTCAGCTAAAATAGCTTATGTGGGTTAGTCCAACTAGCATATGTGGAATACATCACAGTCTGGAGGCATATACATGCCATAATGCTTTCCTCCTCCCCCAACCCTTTGGACAACATGAGCATCTGAATTACTGAGATAGGTGACTAAACCCTCCCCTATTTTATGAAGGATGGGTGTTATATTTAAGTCACTTGACTGGGACTCAACAGATCTCAGGTCAATCTGTGGCTGTAAACAACTGCAATGGTTCCCCTCCCACACACAACTCTAGAAATAATTAAGATTCTCACAGACTTTCATTAAAGGCAATCAAATGATTCATTATGACAATAAAACAAATATGCAACATTTAATGAAAACAATAAATGGATTGTAATACCTCACCCCTTCGAAAACCTGAATAGTACTTATTCCAATATATCCACTATGCACATCCACTATATTCCAATATATTCCAACTATGCACATCTCCACAAGAGTTTTAAAATAAAATCTAAAAAGCTCACCAAAACTCATTCCAATCCTTTATTCGTCCAGCATAAATTCCTCTGAAGATAGATTAAATAAATCATGGTTATCATTATTTTTGTACTATTCCAATTTGAAAATAAAGTCATGATCCTGTATATTACAACCTCCTTTTCTTTCATTCTGAAATATACTTGGATTGGCTTAAAAGAGAACTATAACATATGGTCTATTGGATTAAATGAGGAGGAGGGCAAGGATAGATTACTACAGAAAATAATTTATTTCCATTTCTATTGGCTGTACATTAGTTGAGTAACAAATAAGGTTGCTAGGGTTTTATTGCCAATTATACTTTAGGATTAAAGAAGAAAGTGTGAAAAAAGGATGGTTGGGGTAAATAGGGAATGAAAATCTGAACAAAAACTGAGATGGAGGGAGTTTTAGAAAGTTCCTGACATATATCTGAAATATAATTCCTCTCGTAGAAAACAATTTGTCTAGTGGCATCAGTTCTATACTTCAAATGTAAGTTAGGATTTCAAATCCAGTCTATTCTTGTAACCAGCACTAAAACAAAGTGTGGCATTTCTAAATGGTTGATATCAATCAAGATGGATTTTGTCTTTAGTTAGGTGGAATAGCTTTTTCTCTCAAGATGGGAAGAAGAGAAAGTAGCTACTGATCACTTGCTATATTGCATTTCTAGGCTTGAAGGTAAAAACACTCCACTGAAAACGGAAGTAACATTGACCACCACAGATATACTTGTACCTCTTTAAGAATTTCCTGGAAAGGAGTTGATCTCTAGTGGAAACAGAGATATCTTTCAGGGAAGCAGAACAATTTAACCATATGCTTGCTTTGAGATTCTCCTTTACCGAGCAGAGTTGATCTTTCAAAACGGACTAAAAATGAGAACATCCTGCTACATTAGATAGATTTCTTTTTAAATTGGAAGGGCAATAAACTCACCTGTCGCAAGGCATAAACTAACCTCTGACTGAAGGGGATTAAGAAATATCTCTGTATGGCAGGTTTTTCCATTAAGAGATTTCCTGCACTTTTTTTCTGAAGCATCTGTCCCATTTAAGACAGGACACTGGACTAGACCATCCATTTACCTGGCATAATATGTCAATTCCTATGTTCTGAGATATTTAAAAAAAAATTCATCTTAAGTAATTAGCATGGAAAATGGAAAAAAAACAATTTAAACTTGTGGAGGAGGAAGGTTTTACTTTGTAAATAGAAATGAAACTTTAGGAAGTGTCTTTGTCAGTCCAAGTAAGTCTTTGACAGTAACATGTAACCTCTGTCCTTGACCCTGTAAGTCTAAACTGTGTTTTAATTGGTCTGTCTGCAGAGCTATGAAAAATTTCTCCTTGTGTACTGTAAAATAAAATGTATGTATTTCATACAGCTGGGAAACAGAATATCTGCTATTCAGGGCTGCTGGCAGCACAACAGAGCATTTGTCTTGTTAAACCCCATGAAACCATCCCTTTTTTTTCCAGTCCTGCATTTGGGTGCACTGAAGAAGCCAAAAATATAAAAGTAAACAAGCGGGGAACATAATCACTGGAAAACTATACAGACATAAATCATTCTTAGCAGAAGTGTAATGTTGAGTGGAAATATTGCTAACCTGTCAGGTTTGCACTTTTTTTTTAAACCAGGCACTGACCAGTCTGACTGAACTAAGACTTAGATACAAATCCCCTTTTTTTCTATATGGAAAAAATATCCTAAATAAACATGCTTCATCCATAATTCACAACACTTTCCCACTCAATGCAACAGTCAACTCATTTACTTATCAAAGTGGCACCCACTACCAATATATGGTCTTCTATTGGTAGATATTGGAATATGCTAGATATATGGAGCATATTCAAAGAAAGAAACTTAGAAAAATGTTTAAAGGTTACAAGAGGGGAACAGTACTGAACACAGGATTTTCATGGAGCCCATATACTCTCACCACTAAAATCTTTGTACTCTTTGCAACCACTTATTGCCAAGTATAGTATTTACTACTGTGAATAATCCCATTGAAGTTTGGGAAGTTTTAGCCTGTGCATCTGTTTAGGAATTGAATCACTGGCCAAATCCTCTCTTGCCCCTATCCTACTTCCACTCGCAAACCAATTCCCATAGCTATGGAGATTCAAGCATTGTTCTGCATCCTAAGCACAGGGATAGAGAGACCTCCCTTCACAGTCTTTTCACAGCCTTCTTCTCTGTAGCAGACCACATCAATTCCAGTCTTTTAATCTACATTTTAGCAGCCCTCCACTATTTCCCTCCCTCACTCCCCCCTCTTTTAAAGTAGGAGTATTTTGTAGAACAAGATCATGTGGAAAGAAATGTTTTTAAAGCACTATTTCATTCTGACTCTTTCTTTCATCCGTACTACTCCTTATCCTTAGAACACCCTCCCTGAATTGATCCATAAAGCTACCTTTCTCTCCTCCTTTAAATTTCTAAGACCCTCTTCTTTTCAGACACCTACAAGAAAGCAGACAACTACGAATGGTTAGATTAAAGGGATATTGTGTATGCTTGATTTGTAGTTTTTTTTTTTAAATTGTATAGCTAACTGATATATATATTGGCATTGCTTATATTTTGATTCTTCCATGCACCCCTTTACTTGCTGATGATCCGGGGGGGGGAAGGAAATGGAACTGAAAACACATGTGCCTTTCATCATTCTAAGCACTTTGCGTGTATATTTTATCTCTCCCCCCCCACCCCCCAGCCGCCTTTGCTGTTTCTTGTTTTATTAGTTGGTAAGCTCCTCAGGGTAGGGACTCTCTCTCACTATGAATTTGTACAATACCCAGCACTTTAGGGTACAGAGACTGAATGGCGCCTTTGAGCATTATTGTAATACCAATAATCATATTCTGTGAAAACTAATATCAGCAACTGTCTGGGTCTGTAAAATGGATATGAATAAATTTACCAGTGTCACAGGTAGTCTGCATAGACTAGGCAGTATTTGTAAACCACTTTGAATAAGTGCAAACACCTGTGCACATGAAAAAACATTTATATGTGAAAGCAGCAGAGTCCTGTGGCACGTCTGTTAGTCTATAAGGTGCCACAGGACTCTTTGCTGCTTTTACAGATCCAGACTAACACGGCTACCCCTCTGATACTTGATTTCTATGTGAGTAGTCAATGGGACTACTCCCAGGAATAAAGTTATATATGCAGGTTTTTTCAGAATCAGGGGCCAATTTCAGAATCTTAATTGAAATCAATAGATAGCAAATTTCCATAAATGGGAAGAGAGAAATTTTCACCCATGAAACATTGCTAACATTAATTAGAAGTGAAACTGTTTTTTCCCCACTTGTAATTCAAAGTTGCTTGACAGTAGAGAGCAGAAAAATAAAGAGTTCTGAGGAGTATTGTTATCTGAGACAGTGTTGCTGGAACTACATGTGCTGCGGGTGCTGCCTCACCCCCTGATGTGAAATAGTAATGATAAAGACCAAATACGTGGTATCCATGATTTCTATCATCAGCACCTCCACTATAAAAATTGTTCCAGTACCTCTGATCTGAGAAATCTCCCAAAGCAAACAATCCTGATTACTTGATTAACTTATTATACAGAACTGAAGTAGCAAAGAAGGTGATAAAAATATGACACTTAACATTCTCTCTCCCATACAGAACTCAGCACTAGGTGGGAATACTGTACTGTTATGGTGAAAACGGGACAAGCAATCATATAAACCATCCCAGTGATTCTGACTGGAACTCATTTATCACTGTCTAATATGCAGGAGTAAACCATTGATATTAATGCACCTTAGATGATCACAATGAAATTAAATCTTTTGGTCTAAGTTGCTATACCTGTATTATATGAATTAGTTACATGATTCAGAAATAAATGATCTTGAAAACGAATTTTTTTAAAAAAAAGTGCAAACTCCATTTGCTTTGGAGCATCAAATACAAAGCCAGATATTATTGCCAGATGTCAATGAATTATTTTTCATAAGCCATGATTTACAGTTATGTACTCTCCATTTATCACCTCAGATGGGAACACTTAATTTGACAGCTTTGGTTAATAGCCAGTTTCAACATTAGCACTTGTTTTTGAAATCTGATGTACAGTGATGTGATAAAGCTGCCTCTGGTGAAAATACTGTTATGTCACTTCTGCACCTCAGCATTAATGTCTGTGTGTAAGTTATACATATTTTGAATCACATACATAAATGTATCTATATATAAAACACACGTCTATATAAACACACATGTGTATGTGAATATATAAAATGTATGTCTCAACCATGGGTGGTGGGTATAAGAGGCCAGGAATGGCTAAGCCTCCCCAGAAAGCCAGCCCACCATCTTTGGAGTGCACCACTGCTGAAAGGGTGCCTGGGCTGTGGCCCTGGCCATACTCTGCCCCAAAGTCCCAGTCCTGCTATTCCTCTTCCCCCTGAGGCCACCATCCGCACTCTGCCTGCATGGGGGCTTTGGGGAGGGGGTGAAGACGTGCATGTGAGTGGCAACCAGATGGGTGGGTGGGGAGGGGAGGGGAGGTTTTGGGGGAGAGGGTGAAGAGGCATGAGTGGCAGGCAGGTGGGCACCTCAGGGGAAGAGGCATGAGAGGTGCACAGGGAAGGCTTTGGAAAAAGAGACACAAAGGTGGCGGGGAGGAGGAACCTCGGCAGAGGGGGCCAAACTGGGCTGTGGAGTGTGGGCAGGGCTTCAGTGGAGAAGGCCAAGCAGGGGTGGGGCCAAATGGAGGAGTCACAAGCCACCCATGGTCTCAACAGATATCCTAATTAGTCCGTCATATTGCAAAAGACTGATCTTCAAACTGCTGAAGATATAGTAGGCCTGATCCTGCATTTTTGTACATCCTAAATATTTTCAGTAAATTTTTTGATGCAAACCAATACAGGTTTATACTGAGCTATAATTACTGCATTGCCAGTATAAGCCAATTAT
Organism: Chelonoidis abingdonii; assembly: GCF_003597395.2. NCBI lineage: Eukaryota > Metazoa > Chordata > Testudines > Testudinidae > Chelonoidis > Chelonoidis abingdonii. The sequence goes on from NC_133773.1 coordinate 45,727,571, forward strand.
TTCAAATCCAAAACCTACATTTTTTAGTAGATTCTAAATATAACAAAATAAGTTCTCCCATCCCCAGCAGGGGAGCTGGAACAATTTGTATAGTGGGGGTGCTGAGAGCCATTGAGCCAAACTGTAAACCCTATATATGATGGAAATCACTTCAAGCAGGGGGGTGCAGGAGCCCTCCCTCCCCCAAGCACCCTATTTCCAGAACCTATGATCCCCAGTATATCTGTTTCCTTTCTAAGCAAATAAAAAAATCTACAGGGAAGATCTTCAGCTGGTATAAATTGGCACATATCCATTGACCTCAATACTCATTAAAAACTAATAGTTCTGGAGCCAGAAGAGTGGTCCCCTTACAGATCTAGTAGTGCATGTCATTCAGTCCTATTCCATTGCAAGGTTTTCTTTGAGCAGCAATCTATAATCATGTCAGATTATGTCACAAGTGAGAATAAAACCAAATTCATTTTCAAAGTGCTACATAAGTCAAAATTTGATTCAACAGATAGCATAGGAAAGGCAAGTGCACTATTCCTATATGACATTTCAGGTTTGGATTATCTTATCCAGACTGAAAAACATATTTTTTGGCTAGAGATCACAGAGCTCCAAATCCAGAGGCTAATTTTAGAATACAGTCGAAAGAAAGAAAGAAAGAAAGAAAGAAAGAAAGAAAGAAAGAAAGAAAGAAAGAAAGAAAGTTAGGGTAGCCCTACCACAAATACATACTTACACCTAAGAATACTGCAACCTGTGTACTTGTAAAAATTTGGGGCCACTGATTTTTAACAACTTCTCATTGCAAGGTGAAGAATGGCTTGAGATGCCACAGTGCCATATGGGAATTGTAGATCAGACACCTTCTGTCCCCCTCCTGCCCTATGTGCAGGCTCCCTGACTGGACTACATCAATCCATGATGCATGGCTGTCTGCCCTCTGGTTGAATCACCATGATGTACCATATAGACTCATAGGTCAGAAGGGACCAATATGATCATCTAGTCTGACCTCCTGCACAAGGCAGGCCACAAAACCCTACCCATACACATTTATAACAACCCCGTCTTAAGGTCTGTTTATTTATCTGGTGATAGTGGGTGCTATTAGGACAGGATCTCCTTCTTAACAACCTGATATTACTTTGTTTCGATGAAATTTAGATGGAATGTGAGGATGTGACTTCGTGGTTCTTAGCTAATGGCTGCTGCTCTCTTAATATGGCTGCAGACAAAGGTCTTATCCTTACAGATCAGTAACTGATTAAAAGATAAGAAACAAAGAGAGGAATAAATTTCAATTTTCAGAATGGAGGGAGGTAAAAAGAGGTGTCACCCAGGTATCTGTACTGGGACCAGTACTGTTCAACATATTAATAAATTATCTGGAAAAAGAGATAAACAGTAAATTGGCAACATTTGCCGATAATACATAACTACTCAAGATAGTTAAGTTCAAAGTAGACTGAGACTTCACTCCCTAATGGTTAGAAACCGTCGTCTAATTTTCAAGTCTATAACTTCCCTAATATTCCAGTTTGTACCCATTCATCCTCGTGCCTACATTAGTACTAAACTTAAATAATTCCTCTCCCTCCCTAACGTTAATCCCCCTGATATATTTATATAAGTCCCATGCCTTGTGGTCCATCATCAGTAAGGTAGTCCAGCTGGGTAGCCCAGCACATACAGGAGAATGAGAGCATTAGGTAACAAAAATACAAATCCCACAAGACACTATGATAATAGGTCAACATCAAACTGAGCCACAATGAAATGTTTTGATTTGGGAACACTGAAATGTCAGAACTCTTTGTTCCAAGAAAAAATGTCAATATTTTGACTTCTGATTCCACTTCAGGACAAAAACAAATGTTGAAGTAGCAGAATATCCCATGAGATGAAAATTCTCATTTTCAGCCAACTAGTCATAAATTAGTAGACTGCTTTTTTTGGCAAATGCTAGATCTTTCTATATTAGTTTGAATGAAAGAGGATTTTGGTCACTCATTTGCATATCTACACACATTGAAAAAAGATGGCACTTCAGTATTGCATTTTTGCTGGTATGCACTGAATTAAGTTCTGACACCATGTTGCCCAAAGGAAGAAGCGTTTTTACACTAAATCGAACTTTTGGCTTCAGTTGTTCTGATCTGGAAAAAGGCTTACAGTGCTCTTATATCTGGCGAGAATATTGGAGCAACATATCCAGGTTTAATGACCATTTTAACAAATACAGGCAGAGCATATGAGGTAACAGAAAATAACAGTCCCTCTTTTCATAAATATTTCTTGGGTTAAACAGGCCTAGCATTTAGTTAATTTGTGATACAAAACTGTTTTTCCCGTCACTAACTTCCATGTTTTTATTTGTACAACCATAACAACCCTAATGTCTAAATGAGCTTCCTTTCTCAGAGTGGCTGGGAAATGGTCTGCTAATCTCAGTCTACAAGCTCATTACCAAACAAAGTTCCAGCATCTTTTCTAGTGTCTAGCCAGAATCTCAAGTTTCAGGCACCTTTCACAACTTCTTATTTGCTATTCTTCAGTAAATCTGCCTTTAACAGCCTTTTTTTGGCGGGAGGAGGGGGGCGCAGAGGTCCTTTGGAGATATTAAGTTACAAAGTTATATGTAACTGGAATGGAATAAACTGCAACTTCCAGGCATCATAATTTTTAGGTTTACAGTCTAGTGACATACAGAACCTCACCAGTGAAACAATCTGATACTTGTGCAATTCCAGTGTCCACTGCTTTACAGATTATATGTGAAAGAAAGACACATTTTCTCTGACTCTATTAACTATGATTTGTAACCTGTCCTTTAAATCAGCTTCTGTACCCAATGACTGGAAGGTAGCTAATGTAATGCCAATATTTAAAAAGGGCTCTAGAGGTGATCCCGGCAATTACAGACCGGTAAGTCTAATGTCAGTACCAGGCAAATTACTTGAAACAATAGTAAAGAATTAAATTGTCAGACACACAGAAGAACATACATTTTGGGGCAAAAGTCAACATGGTTTCTGTAAAGGGAAATCATGTCTTTCTAATCTATTTGAAGGGGTCAACAAACATATGTACAAGAGGGGTCCAGTGGATATATGCACTTAGATTTCCAGAAAGCCTTTGACAAGGTCCCTCACCAAAGGCTCTTACATAAATTAAGTTGTCATAGGATAACAGGGAAGATCCTTTCATGGATTGAGAACTGGTTAAAAGACAGGGAACAAAGTGTAGGAATAAATGGGAAATTTTCAGAATGGAGAGGGGTAACTAGTGATGTTCCCCAAAGGTCAGTCCTAGGACCAATCCTATTCCACTTATTTATAAATGATCTGGAGAAAGGAGTAAACAGAGAGGTGGCAAAGTTTGCAAATAATACTAAACTGCTCAAGATGATTAAGACTGAAGGACATAAATCCACACCGTGTAGAGGCCAAGCATAGGAGTTTATTACATGCAGCGCTGGCGGAGTGTCACCTGGCTTATTAGGCTCAGAGACACTGTCAATCAGTTGATTACAATAGAATATATAGATTTTCCATGGGTGGGGGAAACTGACAGGGTAGGCAGTTCCACACCCCAGGATAGGTTTTGCAGCAAGACAAGATAGCCCATTAGCCAATGGTTAAAAGGTTACATAATGTCTCCGCCCGTGGTCTCAAGTTAGCAAGTTAACATTTAATTAATACTTTGATAAAATGTTATTAGTATAAAATATATATGTTGAATTCTGATTTGGGGTCCATAGGAACAGAGCAACTCCTTTGATTGTCCAACAGGTACATTCCTAGAGGTTAAAGCAAAGAAACAGTGAAAGTATATGACAATAAAGATTGTCCCTTTTATATCTTAAGGCAGGCACTGGTCCCTGGGAAGGGAGGTGGAAGGATGCCATATCTTATACTGACATGTGCCAACTTTTCATAAACTCAAGGTTGGATCTGTGGGAATAACATTCCCTACAGAAGAGACTGACACAATAGGAACAGGGATCTTTTGTTCAATTTGCAACTCTGAATAAGACACAATTATTTAGTTCTTAGCTCCAACACCTGGCAATTTGCTGACTAGGCCTATCTTAGCAAAACAAGATTATTTGTTTACCCCAGCTTTCTCTTAACTAATCACTATTTGCTAGGCCTCTGGTCTCTTGACCAAACTCTGGACTTTGAATCTAAGAAAGAACTGGCACAATGCATATACCAGGTTGTTATATAAAATGCACATGGATTTTAACCCTTCAAGACCAAAGCAGACTGGGAAAAATTTCAAAAAGTTCTCACAAAACTAAGTGATTTGGCAACAAAATGGCAAATGAAATTTAATATGGATAAATGTAAAGTAATGCACATTGGAAAACATAATCCCAACTATACATACAATATGATGGGGGCTAATTTAGCTACAATGAATCAGGAAAGAGATCTTGGAGTCATCATGGGATAGTTCTCTGAAGACGTCCACACAGTGTGCAGCGGCAGTCAAAAAAGCAAACAGGATGTTAGGAATCATTAAAAGGGGTTAGAGAATAAGATGGAGAATACCTTATTGCCCTTATATAAATCCATGGTACGCCCACATCTTAAATACTGCATGCAGACATGGTCTCCTCAGCTCAAAAAAGATATACTGGCATTAGAAAAGGTTCAGAGAACGGCAACTAAAATGATCAGGGGTTTGGAACGGGTTCCATATGAGGAGAGATTAAAGAGACTAGGACTTTTCAGCTTGGAAAAAAGGAGACTAAGGGGGCATATGATAGAGGTATATAAAATCACGAGTGGTGTGGAGAAAGTGAATAAGGAAAAGTTATTTACTTGTTCCCATAACATAAGAACTAGAGGCCACCAAATGAAATTAATGGGCAGCAGGTTTTAAACAAATAAAATTAAATTCTTCTTCACACAGCGCACAGTCAACCTGTGGAACTCCTTGCCTCAGGAGATTGTGAAGGCTAGAACTATAACAGGTTTTAAAGGAGAACTAGATAAATTCATGGAGGTTAAGTCCATTAATGGCTATTAGCCAAGATGGGTAAGGAATGGTGTCCCAAGCCTCCGTTCGTCAGAGGTGGAGATGGATGGCAGGAGACAGATCACTTGATCATTACCTGTTGGGCTCACTCCCTCTGGGGCACCTGGCATTGGCCACTGTTGGAAGACAGGATACTGGGCTGGATGGACCTTTGGTCTGATCCAGTATAGCCATTCTTATGTTCTTATTCTTATTTTTAAGTTAAAGAAAAGCTAGATAAAGAGTAAGATCAGGTTAAATGACTAGATGACCTGCATAACAACTTAATAAGAATAGTTATTTATATGGTCTTTAAATGTGCAAAACACTTCATAGACATTAACCGTTAATCCTCACAACACTCCTGTAATGTAGGTGAGTAAGAGTTATTTACTTTTGGGGAAATTGTAAAAAGGACTCTAATGGTTTTTGCAGCCAGGTTGGTTCAAGGATGTCAACTACCCACCAGTTTCTCCTCAGGATTCCACAACAATATTCAAAATGAGAAAAGGAAAATCTCGCCTGTGGAAGGATTTATAGGAGTGGTTTAAACTCTAACTGGCAGATTCTCTGTAACCTGAAGACTTTAATCATGATTTGAGGACTTCTGCAACTCAGCCATGGGTTATGGGTTGATTATAGGAGTGGGTGGGTGAGGTTCTGTGGCATGCAATGTGCAGACTAGATGATCATGATGATCCCTTCTGACCTTAGAGTCTATCAGTCTATGGATAGCCTTTCCATACTCTGTCAATTTGGAGAAGTTTGAATTGACCATTACATCTGACAGATTTGCAGAATCCAAATTTAGGATCCTTCAGCCTACACATAAAAATGGGGCTCTTTCAGGGAGTCTGGAGGAAAGCTTCAAGCTCTCCTCTCTGACTGGCAGCTTCATGTTGGCAGGACATGTGCATATCTGCCAACAGAATTTTGACCCTATTAACATATAGAGATTGAGTAACCCATGCATCCCACTGTAAAACTGGTATTATTAATATCTAGGATGCCTCTATTGTATCAAGTGCCAGAAGATTTTAGAGGGGCAAAATCATTTTAAAAAGGTAATCTAAGATGAACATGAATATCTTTCCCAACCTGATTAATAGGAACATAATACAAATTTCTGGGATTAACGCTGTTATTGTTTTTCTCTTTGCAATTTACCTTTCATGGATATAAAACATAAATACTTATATGGTTTTTTCCATAAACCATTCATGCATTACTTATAAGTGCATGTTCTTAGAATTTACAAAGACATTAATTATATATTAGATATAGCAAATAGATTGGGGGGGTAAAATACATGTAAGCAATGCACTTGTCTGAAATGTATATACAAACATGAGAAAACATGCTTTTAGTTTGCTTATATGCTTAGCTTGTATAGCACAGGGAAAATTAGGCACTCACCAGTCCTTAATAAACAATGAAAAAGATATTATTAAATATTATTATTGTTGTTGTTGTTTCACTAATGATGGACACCCGCTATCAACAGCTCTTTGGAGGATAATGTTCTTTGATGAAATGGAACTATTTTAATGAATACTATCTATAGTTCCCTTTCATAAAAGACTATATATTACATTGATTAAAACTGTTTTGACAGTGAAAGACACTTAGAACCCTCAGCATTTAGCAGACTTATGAGTAATAGAAATTGTTAATTCTGTCAGCTATGTGTATCTTTCATGAAAGGGCACCCATCAAATCCTGTTAGGAAAATCACTGAAACGTTTTGGCAACAAAAATGACAATAAAAGTGGAAATAGGCTTGAAATCTGTATATCCTCCTTCCCTTTATTATACTTCATTATAGATTTTTCCAAAAACTGCACTGATGAGAACAGATCTTTTATGCCTTTTTAGAACCCTACAGAAGATCCAGAAGTAGTCATGCATTATGTCCCATATTTTTCATAGAAATATTGTTATGATATGACTATGGCATAACTAAGGTATGTTTTATGCAAGGGGGTTATGTGGGGTATCATTAGAAAGATTATGATCTATTGAATGTGTTTATCCAATTTGTATGCATGTATAATTTTTGTATATGACGTTAGGAATATTGACCATCTATCCGTATTTCAAATGTGCTACTTTGGGTGACACCTATTACTAGCCCTTCAGTTGCAACAATGAAAAAGTCAGACAGGGCTGATGGTCCATCAGCAAGAACAATGGACTATGAAAGAGCTTAGTCTTCCTGTGGATGCTAGAGACAGCCTGGGAGTAATGGCTGTTATGACCCTCAGAGACATGTTACTGAGTCACCTGGTACTGGACTCCACCTTGGAATGCCAGTGTTTTTCCACTGGAAGACAAAGGGTTCCCACCATACACAAATGCTATATAAGGCAGGGGAATGACATCAGCGTGGCTCTCCTCTGCCTCCCCGCCCAAGGAGACACCTGGAAACAAGAACTGAACTGTGGGAGAAAAACTGAGCCTAAGTTGGAAGGACGTCTAGCCTGTGAGTAATAATACCTGATGTTTCAAGGTGCAAGCCAGTGAAGCTGGCTTTTAAGAATCCTTACAATCTGCCTGAAACAAATTTTAGGGTGAGAAATTACTATTTTAGCCAATTTCTTTAATATATTAAGTTTAGTCTGCGTGTTTTGTTTTATTTGCTCAGTAATGTGCTTTGTTCTGTTTGTTATCCCTTATATTCACTTAAGATCTGCCTTTTATAGTTAATAAATTTGTTTTGTTTATTATTAAATCCAGTTTTTGCAATTTCTATTGGGGGGGAAAGTAGTTGTGCATCTCTCTCTTCACATTAAGGGAGAGGGCAAATTTCTACGAGCTTGTGCAGTACCAATTTTTCTATACAGCACTCCAGGGGAGGTGGGTACCTGAGCACTGGGGCAAGTCCCTTAAGCTGAGCCTTCCCAGAGCTGATCTCAGTGTCTCTGTCTTGCTGCAGCTGGGTGTGGCCCTGCCTGTGCGTGTACTAGAGGAGGCTTAAAAGCCTGGCTCAGCAAGACAGGTTAAAGGGGACCCAGGCTGGCAGAACAGGAAGCCTCAGTGGTATCTCAATACATCAGGTGGCACCTTGAAGCGGGGCAACCCATTGTACAGTTCCAGGTTAGCAACAAAAGATGCTAGTCCATTATTAACTGTTTCTTAGAAGGAAAAGCTGGCAATATTAACACACAGAGAGAGGGAATGGGATATCCTGACCCAAAATAAATTCTTTACAAAGCTAGAGATAAACAAGCAGTGACAATAATGGGAGTGAATTGGCCTCTTTGTAGAAAACAGAGTGGATCCTGAATGATTAGGACAGGGATTCCAGTTTTTGCGGTCACCGACCAAACAAAACTGTAATGGGTGAAGAAACTAGTCTGAGTTTTTAATTTTCTCAGGGCATAGGTATAGGGCAAAGTGAACTTAGTTTGAGTACCTTGCTTAAGAAGTCAAAGTTAAGTCTGCATTACCTGTGTTCTTATTTGTTTAGATTTTTTAAATTTTAAACTTTAAAGTTCTTGAAGGATAGTATGCCCTACAGGTGTCACCAGCCCTAACTTCACCTTAGCAATATTTGTGGGGGGGAAGGGGATTACCACAGCATTGCTTTTTTTTTAAATAACATGCTAGAGAGCAGTTCTGTTCCTGCAAACTAGAGGAGGTCCACAAGAAAGGATGCCTGATCCAACAGTCCTTTCATATGCTATATTACGCTGATTGTTGTAGATGGTAGCAATATTCCACATTCAAATGTTAGTAACTTTTGAAATTAAAATTTAGTCAACTAAACTTTGAGACTTTGTGCACTAGACCTCAGCCAGAGGAGTTAAACAACAAATATTTTTCTACTCTGATGCTTCCTGATTTTCATATTGCTACAAATTAAAACACACACACACACCAATAGAGCTCTTAACTCTCATGAACAGCTCTATATTTAGGGTGTTATGAATCACTCACTCAACCATGAACCTCTTGTCCGATTCACTTCACCTCACATTTTATGGACAAATTGTACCTTGGTCTCAAATCTAACCTACCAAAACTGAAACAATATGACACTTTTAATAGATTTTAGAAGGGAGCCAAATTTGGGGTTAGACTGTAAAGGTTGTTGCAACCTTAACTATAGAATAATTTCTGTCAGATCACAGTCTATCTAGATATTCGTATGTCCCCTTCTACTAAATTGCTGTAGTATGTATTTAAAAACAAAAATAATTTCTTTCTTTTCCTTCCTTCACAGTTTGTGAAAGAAATAGGTTGATTTGTTTCTGGGTTTTTTTATTTTAACATTTGCGTTTGAGTGAATGAGTTGTGTATCAAAGACACTAATATGAATTGATCAGCCATGAATGCAGAAACAGTGACATAGAGAATTATAATCCTGGCGTTCTCCATCCACTATCAGTAAAAGCTTGGCCTCTGAAGTAAATAATGTGACCTAAAGGATCCACAGAGGATCTTGATTGACCTTTAATTTACTTCGGCTGAAAATGGACTCCAAGAAGAGGACTGTGCTGAAGTGATTCTTGCTGAAATAGATGTGTACCTAATCAAATTTTATGCTGTCTTTTTTTTTTTCAAAGAATGTTGAGATTATGTGTGCTGCTGAAAGACCTGACACTGAATTTAAATGTGGAATATTTGAAGTGTCATATGTGTTTTCAGAATTTTGTACTGGGTAAAAAACTTTCGTATTCAATGTTGATATGAAACTAGCAAAGTTTTGCTTTTCACAGGTTCCTTTCAGTCCCCAATCCAACAAAATACTTAAGTGTGCATATAACTGTAAGCACATGAATAGTTAATTGTATTGAAACCAAACACTCACATGCTTTAAGTTCTGCATTTATTTACCTGTTTTGTTAGTTCAGTGCTCTAATAAACATTTAAGGATAGACACGTGCACAACTAGGTCAGTGCAAGGTGCTTATGTCAACCTAATTTTGTAGTGAAGACCGGGCCATAGGCACTTCAAGTACCTTCAAGGTTAGGCAATAGCTAAGTAGTGGTTTTGTGAAGGCCTGTGGTGCCTAAATGTTGGACTCAATACCTAAATGGCCCAAAGTCAACTAAGTCCCCTTGTGACTGTAGATTTCACAAACTTCAGAACTCATTCAAAAGATGTAGTTCTACTCTATTTCATCATCCTCACCTAAAATATCTATGAAAAATCTCTTTCTCTCCTTGCCTTTCCAAAACAGATAATTTTTAGGATGCTTGAATAACTGCCAAAGAAAACAGTGGGAAAATCTCAATCCTCATAGGAACTTGATAACGATTAGCACTGACTAAAAACATTTTTTGAAAGTTACCAAAAAGATAAACGCTGCTTTTTAATAATCATTTGACTTAACAAATAAACCTGTGTCAAATAGGACTGTACTAGACATCTGATATTTTATGAAATATTTAAGCCACATGGTACATTTAATAAAAATATCTAATAATTTACACTATGTCATGGTAGATCAATTTCTACAGAGTGCTGTAAATATCCAACAACTGGATATAGAGATATAATCGGAAGCTGAATTATTTAAAATGCTTGGAGTTTATTTCATAATATTTTTACCCACAATGAACATATTTTTTGGAATTGTTATAACTCCAGAAACTTCCCAAGTTTTAGCAGTAATTTGTGTCAATAACTTAGTGACATTTTCGTTTTTGTAAAATGTAATAGGGTTTAGTTGTTGTTGTTGTTGTTGTTGTTAAATATAGACAACTTTTACTTAAAGACCTTGAGCCACAATCATCCTTAGTTTAAGTCAAGTGTGAAGGGGGTGCAGCTACCAGACCCCCCACCTCTTCCACAAACAGAGACCATTCTAAGACTTTTTTGCTTGTAAACACCAGTGTGTACTTTAGTTACAGTGTCTCAATCCCTCCACCAACACATATCAGTGCATCTACACCTTTCCACTGTTTTCCAGCTTTCAAGTCTCTTCTCCCATCATGGAGCTGGGAGTAGAGGTGGAGGCAGTGGGGAGTAGAGGGTGGGGTTGAGGTGTCTCTGCTCTGGGAACTCCCTTTCTTAGGCTCTCCTTGCCTTGTCTTTCTCTCTCCCCCCCTTCCTCTTTAAGTACTTCCTTCCTGTGTACTTTCCTCTTTCCAAAGAGCTAATTGGCTTTTTAACTTCCTAACCTCAGTCTGACTTCATAATCATTCATACCCCTGATCAACTAGGTTGTCTCAGGGGAAGTTAATTGGTGCTGATAGTGACCAGAGTGCTGACTAAAGCTCCATCTCTCAGCACTCTGTCACACCAAGTGCCAAACTTTCACTGGTGAGCTATACCAGTGGAAAAACCATTCAGTTTGCATGAGTATAAGTGAGAGCAAAGTTCGGTGTGATCTCAGTTTTACCGGCTTTACATCTCTATTGGCTTTAATGGAGTTCATTGGAGGGCTGTTTTTAATTGAACTGAACTTTCTGTGGCTCATGTCACTGCCAATAAATGTACCATCTGCATTTGCTATTTGCAGCCAGCAAAGTCCCAGTAATATCAAAAGACTGTTTCTTATTAATCTTTTTTGTGCCATCTCATAGCTTCTCATGGGGAATTTTTCAAAAGTGCCTAAGATCTAGGAGTACAAATCCCATTCACTTTCAAAATCCCTCTTCCCCTTTCCCCACCCCCGATTTCTAGACTTTTGTAGGTACAGATGGATATAATCAACTTTAGTGGTATATTTTCAGCTGGACTTCAAATCACTTCCCTTTTGTTGGTGTATTTGGTACCACATTTTTTGAGCCTGTCAACTAATTGTGGTGTAAATGTTACCTCTTTGCTGGACAACAACTTGATTTACATGGGACTCCAACAGTAAAATCTTTGTCTATGATTTTTTGCAGGTTCTGAAAGAAATAGCATATATTGAAATATAGACCTTACATAAACTTTAAAAAATATGTTTTCAGTGGGTTTCATCTTTATGGTTTTTCAAGAAACTTTGCTCTATCAAACAAAGAAGCCAGAAGATAAGCTCTTTGACTAATAGCTCAGTTCCAAAATAGAAAGGTTACTGTAAATTGTCTTATTTGAAGAGGAATGATGATATTGGTCACAAGATGCTCCTATGTATTTTTAATTTTCCAAATAGATGAATGTTGATTGCCTGGTTGTTGAAAAAGAATCATGACAATCATCTACTTTTATGAGTTTTTTTGTCTAACTTTTCATAAACAAGTGACACTATGTCATCTCAAGATTTATTCAACTAGAGAAGATCATGCTGGCGTCCTCAAAAGTTGTCTCAAGTAGTCAGATTTTTTATATTTTGGGAGCCCACAATCTTAAAGTCTCTGTGGTATGAAAAACAATGAATATTTTTTTAATTGCTCATTTAAATGTTTTTCCCCCCAAACTGACCCTAGTTAAGGATGACCTCATTTGAACCTGACTGGACTAAGCTGCATGGTTCCAAGATAGACCTCACACCTGATTTGTCCAAAGACCTTGCACTGAAGCATTCCAAGCTGAAATAAGTGAAGGTCTGTATTATTTTTTAATTTTGGGATGTGAAAGTCTGATTGTGTGCTTGAATGTGTGTAGGAGCACCCATAAAGCCCACCTCGGAAAAGCACCAGAAAGAAAGTTCACTCAGTCTAAATATTGTTCCATAAAACTATTAATTTGAATGAGTTTTGTAATCTATGCTTAAAAGTCCCAAAAGACTTGAAATTATCACCTATAATTTCTGATAAGCAAAATGTACAAAATTCTGCTTATCAAGAACATTTAAAAAGTCTCCTATAAGTCTATATTAGAATATGTCTGTTGAGGAGGGGAAGAAAAGGTTTACCCACAACTCAAGAATAGCATTCTTAAAGGGAAGCTTTATAACTAGCTCTGAGTTCAGTCCTGAGATAATAATTTGGTTTTAGTTATAGGTCTGGTTGACTTTGGTAACATTCTTTAGTTGGAATTTATAACCAAATGGACAGCTACCTTAAGAACATAAAAATGGACATACTAGGTGAGACGATGGTTCATCTTACCCAGTATCTCATCTTTCAACAGCGACCAGTGCCAGGTGCTTCAGAAGGAAAAAATCAGAACATGCAATCAAGTGATCTATATCCTGATGTCCACTCCCAGCTTCTAGCAGTCGGAACCTAGAACACCGAGATCATGGGGTTGTATTCCTGAGTGATCTTGGCTAATAGCCATTTGATAGACCTATTCTCCATGAACCTACCTAATTCTTTTTTGAACCCCATTATAGTTTGGCCTTCAAAACATCCCTTGGCAATGAGTTCCACAGGTTGTGTTTTGTGTAAAGTACTTCCTTTTATTTATTCTAAACCTGCTGTCTACTAATTTCATTGGGTGGCCCCTGGTTCTTGTACTATGTGAAGGAGTAAATAGAATCTTCTTTAGAATTTATAAGAATTGGTTATTTTTAGTATTTATGTGATGATTTAACTCATGTTATTATTTAATTCTAATCTAGTGTTGAGACTATCGTATTGATTTGACCTTCATTTGATATCAATTTGATAGTAGTAATACTTTATTCTTAATTTGGTATTGTTAAAACGTCCTTTGGTGACGTTTTCTTGATTTTATTTTTGTTTGTTTAATGAGTTAATAACATTTATAAACGAGATAATGAGTTATATTTCTTTCAATAATCAATATGAATTCAGAAACTTTGATGACTTGGGTGGATATCAGCCAGTCAGTCTAAAAGCCTGACCAGCTCCCTCAAAGTAACCTTTAGTTTTCAGAAGGTGCAAAACATGAAGAGGAAAATTTTTGTGCCCATACAATGCAGACAAATTTTGCAGGTAAGAATGCAGTCACAGAAAATGAAGCCCTTAGAATGCTTAAAAGCTACTAAAGCTATCTAAATAGGGCATAGCCTGAGGCACTTGGTAATCAGATGCATACTGTAAAGCCTTTCATCTCTAGCTCACAAGATCAAATCTAGTCCAAGTTCATGACTGAAAGTAGTTACCATCTAATGTCTGTTCAATGAATGAACTATGTGGCCTCAGTCCAAGTTCCCAGTGGAAAAATGTACACCAAAAAATTGCCCCCCCAATTAGCTCCCTTTCTGGCAGTCTCATCAGAGAAGCCAAACCAGTGATCTATCCTCACAAATCCCACGGGGGGCCTCCAAGTTCAGAAATCAGACACGACAATGGGGTACCACAGGGAGTTTGCACTGTTTTTGCTCAATGGCCCTTTTTAATGATTAAGCAGAGAAATCGAGTCTCCACAGTCATCATTCCAGCAATTTTCATAAAACATTCAATTCATATCAGTGTTTTATATATCTGTGTCTTCAGATCAACATACTTTGCTACATTGTACGGGCCAGCCATAAGAAACTGAAACAGGCCCTCCGTCAGCACTTTAAATGATTCAGTACTTTTAATACACTCCCCTGACCTTTTCCGAGGGTGACCAGACAGCAAGTGTGAAAAATCGGGACGGGGGTGAGGAGTAATAGGAGAATATATAAGAAAAAGACCCAAAAATCGAGACTGTCCCTATAAAATCTGGACATCTGGTCACCCGACCTTTTCCTGACTTTCTTGCATCCCTTTATAGAACCCACTTTCTATAAGACCCCTCCACATTGGGTGAGCACTGTACCTTTTTTTTAAAAAAATACGCTTCAGTAGCTAGATCCACCATGAAAGCTGGCATGAAGAGTTCTGGGAGAAATTTGGAGAGAAACATGAAATAAGCTCAAGGAAGCAGGAATGGGCAATGCATGTTTCTTTATACAGTACCCTGTAAAACCTCGAGTAAACCCAAGCAATATGGGAAATTCCCAAGATGGGAGATCTATTTTCATTATCCTCACATTTCTTTTGCCTCCATTTTAAAAATACACCAAATATAAATGCAGAAGCAAACAAGTCAGAGATATAATATGCTTGGGATTGCTTTTTTTATATAGCTCTGTTGTCATTCTAGAAGTAATCTGAATAACTAGTAGCTGTAGTGTCATTTGCATTAACACCTATGACAAAGTAAAGCACCTAGAGGTTTGCTTCCTAAATGAAGGGAGAAGTTTTACACCATTTGTACCAGGAAAAGTAAATTACATTTTCCCTGCTTGCATAAACTTTGGTGCACCAACTTCCTCCCTGAAGAGCACATAATAGCTACAGTTAAGTAAATTAAGTCAACATGTCATCATTATTTTATTTAAGGTAAACTAGCTTTCCTGTTCCACTGCAGTCTATATTTTTAATAGCTATTTAAGACCTATATTAGAGGTTGACATTAGTGTTCAGCTGCTTCCTGCACTGTCTGATTTTGCTCAATGATAAACTTAATAGCCATTAGTGACAGACAGCAGCTGAGGAGCTTAGGGTGGGGAGGTTCATATCCAGCAGCAGTCTAAAACATTTATAGCAGTTTAATAACATCAATAAGAGGCAGATCTGTGGTGGCAATTATTCTACTTTGTTTAGTTTAGCTACAAATGCCATAGACCAGAATCTTCTATGCTTACTAAGCACCGCCTCTTCTTTTCTGGTCATTCATTTCCCATGTCTGGAAAGGGAGAGGAATAACTTGCACCCTCCCACCCCCCCACCCCCACCCCCAAAAGTAAAACACACAGGACAGATATCATACTGTACCTGGCACAGACCATATTTCTTTAGGGCATAGACATTCATTCTGCTATTGCGGCAGGATGCATTAGTATATGATGATCTGCATGTAAAAAATAACCTCTGAAAAGACATTACCTCACAAGAAAAATTTGTGCACTATATTAATTTTTCAAGATTGGATTAAGCCTGTTTGGGTTAAATGTGGATATCAGCACTTTTGAAACCCAAATCTGATACATATGGCACTCTTTATTGTCGTAGAGTTTCAATCAGTGGATACTTAAAATCTTTCCGCTGGCAGTAAAAATCACTGATGAGGTTCACATGTAATTTATCAAGGGGTGCCTAGTTCCAAAAGCCATTCCTTCTCACTCTCTGGGGAAGTGTGGCTGCTAGAGCAGCTTTGCAGTTGTGCTACCTGCTAAAATGCCCTGGAAAAATTTTCTTTATACCAAGGCGATATTTAAATTAGAGAGGACATTTTGCTTACTTTTTGTGTGCTTAAGGTTCAAACAGCCTCACATTTATTCAGCTGATACCCATCTTTGTGTTTCATGCTATTCTTTGAAAAAATAAAAAACTGTGGAAAAAGCAAAGCTTTCTTTTAACCAAAATTACACAATAAGTGGCTGTCCTCACCCTTCTGTGTTTTCTCATTTCCAGCTCTTCACCCTCTGAAAAATAAGCACAGCTCTCACTGCATGGAGCCAAGTAAGGTCAAAGTTGGAGCTGTGTGAGGTACTGTATTGCTGGGATGAGAGAAGTTAATGAACACCAGTGGAATTGAAAATAGTAGGCAGCTGGTTTGATCCATATCCAGGCATCCCATGGGCTCCTGCCTTGGGCCTTTAGGAAAAAAAGCCTTAGTTTGTAGAGAAAGACCAGAGCTCCTTGTCCTACTACTGTTTTTTTACCAGGCAAGCCAATTGGCTCTGTCAGCATTATTTTCCCTTTCTATGTCTAATACAAGCACACCCCCAGTGTCCGTACTTCTTCTCTGATGGTCGTTCTGTATATTGTACATCTGTGGCATTATTTTGACTTTCAATAAGCTCCTAGTTGGGGCCAGATAAAACACTTGGGATGGAAAAATTAACTCACACAAACATGGCCAGTGTTAAACTACTGGATCAAATTCTGCATTCATAAAAGTTCCTCCCACCAGCCTGCAACTTATATATTCTATAAAATGAGTCCTTAGGTGAGTGATCTTCCAGCATTCAGGTTCCTGACCTTGGTAATGAAAATTGGTAGCCTCCCACCATAGAATCTATGTATCTTGGTTACCTAGAGCTAAGCCCTAGCTGCCCAAGAAATCCTTATCCAGACATCAAAGCCTGGTTGTCCACTAGTAGCTATATGCTACCGAGACGTATATATTGAATCCTCAGTATCATGACCCTAAGGGGCCAGCCCTACTTCTGTTTCCTGAGGTCTTACTTAAGCTTGATTTTACCTTTCTGGGTTTTCTTGTGGTTTACTATATAACACATTATATAGTCACTAATTAAAATATACCAATCACCTTATGCTCATACTGAGCAATTACCTTCCTCTGAGAAATAAATAAGAGATTAAGATACCAAAGAACAGATGTGTTAGCAGCTATTGAGCCTAGAAGATAAGGATTTAAAGATTACACTACTGTATGTCTGAAATGTGTGTAGCCTGTTTTGCTCCTTATTGTAAATGAAAAGGCCAGAATAGTTTTATTGATTTTTGTTTAAAAGCAGCTTGCATTTTACATTAGAAATTCACATCTTGTGTACCACGTTTCTCCTGGAAAACTATAAGTGACTGGAGAACTTTCATGTTTGTGAAGAGTTAAATATTGTGAATTTGGAGATATCTATTATTTGTATGAATATTTTGTGTGACAGGGTTTCCCTGTTCCATTTTGCATTGCTGCCTATTTGAACTCAAAGAGTTAAGTCAGAATGGCCTTGAGGATTGGCCTAAGCAGGAAACAAAAGAAGGACTTAGGTTATGGCTACACTTCCAATTTCAAAGCGCTGCCGTGGCAGCACTGCGGGAGCGCTACCGCGGCAGGGCTTTGAAGTGTGAATGTGGTCGGAGCGGCAGTGCTGGGAGAGAGCTCTTCCAGCGCTGCATGTAAACCACATCATTTATGGGTGTAGCGTGCAGCGCTGGGAGCCGCGCTCCCAGTGCTGCCGCCGTGATTACACTGATGCTTTACAGCGCTGTATCTTGCAGCGCTCAGGCGAAACTTGCAGCGCTGTAAAGTGTGAGTGTAGCCAAAGCCTAAGTGATCAAATAGCTTGATGGGTACACACCTTCAAAGCAGCAAAGAGAATAAAGGGGCCATTACTGGGAGATGTAAACTGTTGGGAATGGGCCACATCCGCCCTGATTGAATTGGCCTCCTTAGCACTGACCACCTCAACTTGGTAAGGCAATTCCCATCTTTTCATGTGCTGTATATTTATACCTGCCTACTGTATTTTTCACTCCATGCATCTGATAAAGTGCATTATAGACCATGAAAGCTTATGCCCAAATAAATCTATTAGTCTCTAAGGTGACACAAGGACTCCTTGTTGTTTTTAGGGGTGATAAGGTGATTTTAATGTGCTTTTCTGGCTCAGTGATCTCAGGGACATTCTGTGCTGGCTACAGTCCCCAGGGCAAAGTACAGCAGGCTTGTGGCTATTCTACATTACTTCATATGCCTGCAGGAACTTTTCTGCCAGGAAGAGATTCCACATGGGCAGGGGCATTCCAACCACATCCCCTTTAGCCCATGGCCACTACACTGGCACCTGCTATAGCAGTCCCACACCAAGGGAATGCTTAAGCCAGGTTTAAGTTTGCTTCCAAGGTTGAAGTAGCACAAAGCAGACCAGCCCTTTGATTATTGTTCTTTTTTATTTTAAATTCAAACATCTAACAAACAGGTGGTTGAAAAAGGAAGATTTGAAATAGCTTTGCAAGTCAATGCCAAAATGCTATAGCCAACAGAGTGCAGTATGTCTGCATAAAGACATGCTAGATAAAATGGCCCCCTAGGACAGGATTGTCAGTGCTAGCTGCAGGCAAATTCAAAGTGACTGAGCACTGGCTGTGCGTTTGGTCCATATGTAGCTAGAACAACCTACTACTAATAGGCCAAGGAACCAGCATCAGCTGAGATAGTGTGGCAGAGGAGAACTGGATGTAGGAAAAGATAAGGAGGGGGCACATATTCTACTTTTTCTAAAAACAAGTTGATGTTTTCTTTTTGAAGTCTCAGGCTCTTTGGGCCTAATTAAATTTGAAGATGAAAATGAGGAGTAAGCAAAATTCTTGGACAAAAGGCTGTTTTTCATCCCTAGTGGGAACATAAGGAGTGCATGAAAGGCAGTGTCAGGTGTTAAAGCAAAACAGTGTATGTTTTAGCAGCAGTGAAAGAATTTTGAGCAAAAGGATGCAAATATTTCAGGAGTGTAATTGTTTTATGAAAAACATACTGTTCAAGTGCTTTTACTAATTCTGTTCAATGTTACTTTGTGATTCATGCCTTGTAAATCTTGCAACAGAGAGAGAGAATATACATATTCATTTGAGATTATTAATATTTGCTCCTCAGCATGTCCTAGAGTTCTTAGTGGTTATAGAAATAAGGGTAAGATCATGGCTTGTCCTACACTTCCCAAGTAAAGGATTAAGATGTATCCTTTATGTCTTGTGTGGACTACCTTTAAATGTGTTCACAGCACAGGAGGAGGAGAGGAGTGTTTATCCCCCTCAATGCATGGGGCAGAGAAGAAGCATGGGAGCAGAGCCTTGGCTCTATTCCACAGTGAGCTGAGCATGGAGGAGGACTCAGTCTGGAGCAAGAGGGGAACCAGAGATTGAACTATGATTCTCTACATCACAGTTTGTTCCCGGGTGTGCTCCAAGGGCTGTGCAGCTACACACACACACTTACGCGGGGCTGCCTGTAAACTGACAAGCTAGCTCTGAATTATAATGGACCATCTGAGCCAACAAATTAATTTTCAATTAGAAATAGGAGAATTTAGACAAGGATGAATGCTTTGTAGTCGCTGGAATGGAATGTGGAAAATGAGAAGGAAATGTTGTGACCACTTGAACCACTGATTAAAAAAATTATAATCCTTCCTCTTATAGAGAGCTGAGCCAAAGAAATGGGCTTGTGGGTAGACCTGATGACAGTGAGATTTGAAGTCATTCTGATCTCTTGAGGAAGAGAATCCCATTGCTGTATTCCAACTGCCAAAAGCATTAGTCCTTAGCTTTCATAAGTCTGAATCTTGTCATGAATCACATCAGCCTTCCTGGGAAACACAGCAGACGTGGAAGATCCTGGTTGTCAAAAGGGAGGCAAATGCTCCTAGATAGCTCAGATCCAACACACTGAGAGCTTGAAGATTACTACCATGAATGCAAACTTCATGGGGCTGAAGCTCTTCAAAGGAGAGCCATCATAGACACCAAAGTAACAGAGTCATGTAATTCTGTCTCCTATTTTAGCAGCTGAGCTGCCACTTTCTGAATCAGAGAATTTTCAGGGCTTGTTTATTTGTTCTCAGGTACAGGGATATTGCACAAATCAGACCTAGAACTAAAAGATCTTCATATATTCAGAGTGAGGTAGCTCAATTTGTGTGCATGTTTTGAGGGTTGACAGGGAATACTTGCCTTTGAAGGGTATGGTAGTGATACCCTGGTATCCTGATATTTAAGCCTGGTCTACACTACGCGTTTATACCAAATTTAGCAGCGTTAAACCAATTTAAGCCTGAACCTGTCCACACAACAAGGCCCTTTATATCAATATAAAGGATTATTTAAACCGGTTTCTGTACTACTCCCCAACGAGAGGAGTAGCGTTGAAATCGGTATTGCCATGTCGGATGAGGGTTAGTGTGACCGCAAATTGACAGTATTGGCCTCCTGGTGGTATCCCACAGTGCACCATTGTGACTGCTCTGGAAAGCAATCTGAACTCGGATGCACTGGCCAGGCAGACAGGAAAAGCCCAGTGAACTTTTGAATTGCATTTCCTGTTTGGCCAGCTTGGAGAGCTCACCAGCACAGGTGACCACGCAGAGCTCATCAGGACAGGTAACAATGCAGTCTCCTAGGAATCAAAAAAGAGCTCCAGCATGGACCGCACAGGAGGTACTAGATCTGATCGCTATATGGGGAGAGGATTCTGTGCTAACAGAACTCCATTCCAAAAGAAGAAATGAAAAAACATTTGAAAAAATTTCCATGGCCATGATGCATAGAGGCCACACCAGGGACTCAGTGCAGTGCAGAGTGAAAGTTAAGGAGCTCAGACAAACCTACCAGAAAACCAAAGAAGCAAACGGAAGGTCCGGGGCAGAACCGAAAACATGCCACTTCTACGCTGAGCTGCATGCAGTTCGTAGAGGGGTCTGCCACCAGTTCCCCACCCCTTCCGTGGATCCGAGGTGGGGTTCGTATCTCAGCCAAGCTGAGGATTCTGTGGACGGGGAAGATGAGGAGAGGAAGGAAGAGTGACAAGCTTGCAGAGAGCCACCAGCACCCGTTCTCCCCAAACAGCCAGGAGCTTTTTCTCACCCAGACAGAATTACCCTCCCAGGCCTCCCAGCCACTGGCAAAGACAATGAAGCCATGGAAGCGACCTCTGGTGAGTGTACCTTTGTAAATATAAAATATGTTTAAAAGCAAGCATTTTTTAATGATTAATTTGCCGTGAGAACCTTTGGATTCATTTACAGCCAGTACGTTATTGGAAAAGTCTGTTAACGTGTCTGAGGATGAGCGGAAATCCTCCAGGAACAATCTCCATGAAGCTCTCCTGGAGGTACTCCAAAAGCCTTTGCAGAAGGTTTCTGGGGAGGGCAGCCTTATCCGTCCTCCATGGTAGGACACTTGATCACTCCATGCATGTAGCAAGTAATCTGGTATTAATTGCATGACAAAGCCTACCTACGTATTGTCCCGGTGATTGCTGGCATTCAAGCAACATCCGTTCTTTATTCTCGTGTTGTTATCCTCAGAGAGTGATATCATTCTTGGTACCTAGTTGAAATCAGAAATTAATTAAGGGGACAGAGATGGCATTCCTACTGAGCTGTTTGCCTGTTGCTTAAAATAATCCTTCCTAGCAGGTAGCAAGCAGGGGGGGGTGGGGGGTTGGCGTTGAGCTTTTTGCGTTTGGCTAGCAGTGATCTTCCATGATACCAGCCACGTGGTGTGGGAGGGGTAAAGCGATCATCCCAGAGAATGGATGGGGGGGTGGTTTCTGCTTTTGCATGTTATCAGGAAAGAAGCAGCACTGAATGGGATTTGCTTGTATTTGGGAAAGGAGGGCACTGTGTATATGAGGCTGCAGAAGCGAAAGACAATGGCTTACCATGGATGCATGCAAGCTGAATTCTGCTGTCCAGACCTGTGTCTGTGAGATCTCTAACACCAGAGCCACAGGCACTCATTATTAAGATGCAAAATGCAACCTTGTAGTGAAATCACATGTGCTATGTAAGGTGACAGTGTGTTTCACCGTGAAAGAGTAAAGTATTGTTCTGTAAAATGTATCTTTTTAAATACTTCTCTCCCTTTTTCCCTCCCTCATGCAGCTGCAAATTTTTCAAGCCTCCCTACTCCATCCCAAAAACTATCTCACATAAGGCGGCGGGAAAAAAAAGACGCGAGATGACATGTTCTGAAATCATGGAAGTGACCTGCAATGAAGAGCTCATCTGAATGAGTGGAAGGACGTAGTATCAAATTACAGGAAAGATGCCAGTAAACGTGAGGACAGGATGGACCAACATTGAGGACAGGAGGGATGCTCAAGATGAGAGGTGGCGACAGATAGATCAGAGGTGTAGGCAGAGAAAGACGCGGTGGCAGGATGTAACGCTGGGGCTGCTGCGTGATCAAACTGACATCCTACTACGTCTGTTGGAGCTTCAGGAACAGCAGCAGGGTCACAGATGCCGCTGCAGCCTATGTAACCACCCTCCCCTCACCATGTTCCATATCCTCCTCACCCAGACGTGTTAGAACGCGTGGGGAAGGCTTCGTGCACCCGGCCCACTCCACCTCCATGGACAGGCCCAACCAAAAGGCTGTCATTACTTTGAAATATTTTTAGTGGCCTTTTCCTTCTCCTCCTATCCTCCTCCTCCCAACCACACCGGGCTATTTGTCAGTTCTCTACCCCTTATAATTAATTAATAAAGAACATGATTTTAAATGATAGTGACTTTATTTCCTTAGAAACCAAGCTGTAATCGAAGCGGGAAGGTGGGTTGCTTACAGGAATGAGGCAATCGGGGGAGGGAGGGCATCAAGGGGAAACAAACATAGCAGTCAGACCGTACCCTGGTCCGTGATGAAACTCGTTTTCAAAGCTTCTCTGATGCGCACCGCTTCCTGGTGTGCTCTTCTATCACCCTTGTGTCTGGCTGCGCATAATCAGTGGCCAGGTGATTTGCTCAGCCTCCCACCCCACCATAAAGGTCTCCCCCTTACTCTCACAGAGATTGTGGAGCACACAGCAAGCAGCATAACAATAGGGACATTGATTTTTGGCTGAGGTCAAAGCAAGTCAGTAATGTGCACCACGCCCCTTTAAATGGCCAAATGCACGTTCTACCACCATTCTGCACTTGCTCAGCCTGTAGTTGAACACTCCTGACTACTGTCCAGGCTGCCTGTGTATGGCTTCATGAGCCATACATCAAGGGTAGGCTGGGTCACCCAGGATAACTACAGGCATTTCAACACCCCAACTGTTATTTCTGGTCTGGGAAGTAATTCCCTTGCTAGAGCCGTTTAAACAGAGTAGTGTTCCTGAAGCGCGAGTGTCATGAACCCTTCCTGGCCATCCCACGTGGATGTTGGTGAAACGTCCCTTGTGATCCACCAGTGCTTTGCAGCATCACTGAAAAGTACCCCTTGCGGTTTATGTACTGAGTGCCCTGGTGCTCCGATGCCAAGATAGGGATATGGGTTCCATCTATCGCCCTACCACAGTTAGGGAAGCCCATTGCAGCAAATCCATCCACTATAACCTGCACATTTCCCAGAGTCACTACCCTTGATATCAGCAGCTTAATGATTGCTTTGGCTACTTGCATCACAGCAGCCCCCACAGAAGATTTTCCCACTCCAAATTGGTTCCTGACTGACGATAGCAGTCTGGCATTGCAAGCTTCCAGAGGGCTATCGCCACTCGCTTCTCAACTGTGAGGGCTGCTCTCATCTTGGTGTTCTGGCATTTCAGGGCAGCGGGAAGCAATCACAAGTTCCATGAAAGCGCCCTTATGCATGCGAAAGTTTCGCAGCCACTGGGAATCGTCCCAAACCTGCAAACTATGCAGTCCCACCAGTCTGTGCTTGTCTTCTCGGGCCCAAATCAGCGTTCAATGGCTAGAACCTGCCCATAACAGCAGGATCTCCAAAGCGCAGGGGCCCGCGGTTGAGAGAATTCTGTATCCATGTCCTCATCACTCTCGTTGCCGCGCTGCCGTAGCTGCCTCCTCCTTGCCTGGTTTTGCAGGTCCCGGTTCAGCATAGACTGCACGAGAATGCGCGAGGTGTTTACAACATCCACGATTGCGATCTTGAGCTAGCAGGGTCCATGCTTGCTGTGCTACGGCGTTTGCACAGTTCACCCAGGAAAAGAGGTGCGAAACGGTTGTCTGCTGCTTTCACGGAGGGAGGGGTGAGGCTGTACCCAGAACCACTCGCGACAATGTTTTTTGCCCCATCAGGCACTGGGCGGGGGAGACTGCGGGAACTATGGGATAGCTATGGGATAGCTACCCATAGTGCAATGCTCCGGAAATCAACACTAGCGTCGGTTCTTGGACGCACACCGCCGAATTAATGTGCTTACCGTGGCCGCGTGCACTCGACTTTATAGAATCTGTTTTACAAAACCGGTTTCTGTAAAATCGGAATAATCCCGTGGTGTAGACATACCCTTAGTTTGAAATATAATTGTCAATGCCTCACAACCCCTCAACGGCCTTTCCATACTCCTGCGGGGATCGTGACCCACCAGTTGAGAAACACTGGTGTAGGCAATCATACAAAGTTCATATTGTGCCAATTTAGATGCTCTCCCTTAATTCCACAAAGAGACAAACATGATGTAAATGTATAATTCATTACTGTAAAGGATATCTGCTGCCACTGATGACAGTGAATTTATGGCCTTGTGGTACAGATGTCATTAGAATGCCTCTAAAATTGTAAAATCAAGAACATAGTGCCTTGCTTTGGTTCATGCAGTCTCATTTTCAGTCGTAACATTGGCTCTTTTTCCCCCACCAAAAAAATCCCTTCACCTTACATCATTTCAATTTTTTTAGCCCACAATAAAATGAGAAAACTTAAATCTAAAGTAGTTTTCTGTTTGCTCTCAAATATTTTATATTGCTTTGGTACCAACTTACCATATGACATGTGTTTGGAGGGGGGTTAGGAACATGATCTTTAAAAATTTTAAAACTTGTGTCTCTAAGCTATTACTCAGAATGCACTTATGGGTTAGGCAGAACGGTTTTAAATTAGTTTATGCACTGGATAATTGAACTATAACAAGGGTACTGCTAAACTGAAACACACACACACACACACACAATCAGTTTAACAAATTCCTGTGTTACAAGAATTAAAAGAGAAAGATAAATATTCCATTTGTGTCAAAATCAACTACAGAACTCAACCATAATTCTAAGAAAAATGACAGAAAAGGATCACTCACTGAGAGTTAATTGAAACATTTGGAAATGTATAGGTGTAGTAAGGAAGCAGTTCACTTGTTCAGGGAACCAACCATTTCATTCAAACATGGTGAAAGTTCAGCAACACAATTAACTTTGAAACTATCCAGAGAGAGAACACATATAGATAAGACTGATAATATTATTTTCTTACTTAAACTGCAGAAGTGAGAATACTGTAGCATCTTTAACTGGACACAGAAACATTTAACATTAGATATCCCTTTGTATTGTGATAATAATGCAAGTCTTTAGACTCACGTGGAAAAAAAATGGCAAATTAAATTATTTTTCTGGCAACTCGCAAATCTATAAAAAACCCAGTCAAGCCAGTTAAATCCTGGTCAGGTGGTGATCCAAGTTCACATCTCTGCCCCATCTGATAATGACTGAAAGTTCTTCGGTTTATTTGGTTTATTTTTTACCAGTTGCTGACGTCTGATAGTCTATGTGAAGTGAACTTGATAGCATAGTCTCAGTCCAATTTAAGAGGCCGGTGTCCACATATAACAAAACATCCCATCAGCACAATTGCCACTAGCTTGTACCCTCGGTGGCTGTCTCCACAAGAAAGCTAATGACTGAATGGACATGGAGATTAAACTATTCCCTCAATCCTTCAAATAAAGGTTGAGGCACATTGGTGGGAAGTCAGTCACAGTGACTTCAAGAGTCCCTCCTCTCAATAATAGATTGTCTTTTTATCTGTTTATGGTACTTACATGGATCCTATTCCCCTTGCATCTGAGCATCTCACAATCTTTAAAGAGCCTATCCTGACAAACCCCTAAGAGATAGGGAAGTACTATTTTCCCCATTTTACAGATGAGGAACTGAGGCACTAAATGATGAGCCCAAGGTCACAGCAGGAATCTATGACAGTCCTCCCAAGTCTCCTGATTGCTAGGAAAGAATCAGAACCACTGGACCATCCTTCCTCTCTTATCTCATCCCCTTAAAGTCATTGTAGTTAAATTAAAAGGCAAGATCAGTTGGTTAGATCTGGGACATAACAGTAGTCCTGCAGCAGGAAGATATCTTCACAAAGCTGCCCAGGACTAAGGTGTGAAGTGTCAGGAAGTCTGTTCTAGTTCTATAAAATCTAATTCAATATCACCTGCTGTGGACTTAAAGACTGGAATTTCAGTCAACTGTTTTCAGTGACTATTTTGCCTGCTGTTCCCATGTTTCTCAGAAATACACATTTTAGCTACATTTTAAATGTATAGAAGGAAATAAATACTTTAGCTTCCCTTTACAATGTTTTGCTTCAAAAGTTACATTTCTTACAAGGTTTCGCTACTGCCACCTCATCAGATCTCCCCCGTTCCCCCCAACCCCCAGGCACACAGAGTTGGGGATATAAATTTTATCTAGCTCTACAGGTGAAAAAACAAGTCTCAAGTACCTGTATCTGGTTTAAGACTGTCTGAAAATTGAAAGTAAATCCTTCTTTACTGAAAGGACATTTGAATTTGTAGTGCAAGGGGCACTCAGCCCTGACCACTGGTATAGTAAAGCATAGGTGATGGTCCAATAGTAGAAAAGTAGTGTAGCATTATTCACTTCAAGTAAAAAAAGAAAAAATACTATTCCTTTAATGACTTGTATATGTTCAATACAGGGTGCTTAGTGTCAATGTATTACTATATTTCAAACTTTTTAAATACAGTATAATTCATTTAAAAAAAGTTATTCCAGCCTGAAACTTGGCATCTAAATTAATAAAAATGTATATTTTTTATTTATAAAAGTGCTTTAAGATATAAACTTGTGGACTCTGAGCTCTGTACAAAAAACAAAAAAAATTAAAAGCTAACAAGGCCTCAAAAACAAATAAAATAGCAAAATCAGCACAAAGAAACTGAACAAAAAATACAAAGAGATCCCTAGCCTCTCCAAAACGCAAACTAAAAAGGAAATATCTTCAGATATCAGGTTAGCTTGACTATTTTTGACAAACCAAAATATGAAAGCTGATTTTTACTGATCAATTTTTTAAAAGGCTGTGTCTAAAATTATGGTATTTTTCCCCTTCTTCAAATACCAGTGTCACACTCTGCTAAGCAGATACAGAATTTTGTCACCTTGTAGATCAGCTTCCCAGTAAAGAAAAAAATCAGTGAATAGGAATCTGAGTGTAATTGCTTTGTTTACACATATATATTACTCCTGGAGCATAGGCACTGACAAATAGCATACAGGCAGGCTCTTCTTCCAGAAATCTCAGCCCACGCACGTCATAGTTCCCAGGAAGCTATACTGCCAGAGAAATGCCTCCAAATGTTGAGACTAAACAAAGAGCAAACTCTCTGCTATCTGACACAGCTTCTTTCAAAAAACCATTGCATAACAAAACTAACAATACATCATTTCTTCAACAACTAAAAACTTGCTTTCATATTAAGGAAAATAACTTTCAAGACCATGTGTAACAGCACCATCTAGTGACTTCTGCCATAACAGTATTATTGTGATAGTACTGATGGCTGATATCATGGTAAAAAAGGGCATATGTATTCAGACTAAGAACTTTCAGGAAAGTGAACTATTTCAGTCTCCAAGTGAGAGCTAGAAAGACCACTCCCTTCATCTACTTCTCAGATCTTCAAGTCTTAACTGCCTCAGGAGGTCTTAACTTTCAGAGATTATAAATACAATTAAAAGTCTACCAAATGAAAGGAATGAGAGGAGAATTACTGGATCAAGGGACTCTCAGTAACCATACTAATAGACTTTAATGTAATACATATTTCTTGAAAGAAAAAGAAAGGAAATTCAGCTCATGGTTATTAGTTTTTCCTATTCAGAAAGATCTT
The DNA here is from genome assembly GCF_003597395.2 of Chelonoidis abingdonii. Lineage (NCBI taxonomy): Eukaryota > Metazoa > Chordata > Testudines > Testudinidae > Chelonoidis > Chelonoidis abingdonii. The sequence continues at coordinate 45,755,733 of NC_133773.1, forward strand.
CAAATTAACTAGAAACTTGAACTTTGTTTAGGGACCTAAATTCAGAAATAAGCTACTTAGAAATGGGAAAAGGCTTGTCTATTTGTGACAAAACAGATCCTGTGGGGGAAAAAATTGTAGAATACAGTCCTTAGATGAAAAAATATTCCTTCTCAGAAAAGATAGAGTAATCCTGATTATATGATAATATCCTGATCAATTTCATGCCATACCATTACTAATCAAAATAAGATTTTATCATCAGTCCTACACGATTACCTTAGTTTATAAAATTCAAGATGTTTTCTGTTTTCATACATCACAGACAACAGCCAGATAATAGGAAACGTTCCAAATCCCCAATGATTGTTTTGCATGCAAACCATAAATAGGAAATATTAAACAGAAAGACAACTAAAGTTTCTAAACTTAGAGAAATATGTAGAGTAACAAGGAAAATGCATATTTTGACTACAACATCCATTAAACTGCACATAGAGGAGAAACCACAAAAAGATCAGGCATGAAAATTCAAGATGAGGTCTTTCCCAAAGCAAGTTTCACTTCACTGGACTTTGAGCGATTCATAGTTTCTAATCACCTTTATAGGAATAATCCTGGGCTTTATTCTTAATGAGGGAGTGTCTTCATTGCCTATAATTGTGTACATGTACATGTTGTGTACAGGGGGAGGGATAGCTCAATGGTTTAAGCATTGGTCTGCTAAACCCAGGGTTGTGAATTCAATCCTTGAGGGGACCATTTAGGGATCTGGGGCAAAAATCTGTCTGGGGATTGGTCCTGCTTTGAGCAGGGGTTGGACTAGATGACCTTCTGAGGTCCCTTCCAACCCTGGCATTCTATGATTCTGTGTAACTCCCTAACATTAATAAGCATTAGGGAGACACATATAGCCTTAATGTAACCAAAAGCAAGTCAAGTGACTTTGAAAGGGTTGTGCCCTCTTACACCAGGTCTGAATTTGGCCTATGGTTTCTGGTGAAAGAGAATTCTGACCATGCAAGGAATTCAAGTTAGTTCCCCGGTGGTGCATTCATGCCAGAATTAACTCCTAATGGGGGAAAATCCAAAGAAAACTGCAATCACTCAAACATTCTCAAAATATAGTGCAATTATGATGATGATAATGGCTATAACTCTAATTTCTGTAAAACCCAGTGCTATAATCACAGGGAGAAAACACTTATTGAAACCTACTGAAGTTTTAGGGGAGTAAAGATTCAGCTGTATTAGTCATTTGTTGTCTTAAATACCGTAGAGTCAGACAAGTCATGAAGTTTTATAAACCTAATTTTATGATTAAAAAAACCAGTTTTTCAGGATATTTCTGCTATTCGTATTTTCATAATTTTTCATGTTATTTTATTGTAATTATTTTAAACAAATGTGACTTGCAGAAAAATCCCAGTGTTCTGAATATATACAGGATAATTCAATATTTTTAAAATGATTCATTGCTGGAAATTTATGAAACACTGAAAAGCTGCATTTGATTTAAAAAAAAAAGCCTAATTACTCACTTTGACGCAGCAAGGTCGAAGTGACAGATGTGTTCTTGTACATTACAAATGGGCCTGAGAAGTGAAATTCAGAACAAGATTTTGAACAATACTAATCTTGAGGGTATGTGAAGCTGGGATTTTGGTTTGATCCATTATAGTGAGCAAGGCTAGATGTAAAATTTGGCTCCAGATGCAGGTTCAAATCCCAAACGTTCTCAGTATTCATGAGTTTTGGGGCTTTTGTTCAGCCATACGTCATTTAACTTCAATAATCTATAATAAAAAGGCTATTTTGTGTTAAAAGTTTCAACTCTTCCTGAGATCATGGGAGTTTTCCATTATTATTTTTAAATTATATTTTATTGTTTAAATCATATGCATCTATTGTTATATTTTGTGATTTTGTTTTTCCCCTTTTTCTTGTCTCTCTATGGTTCCCTCCCCCCCAATTCTTTTCTGGTGGATTTCTTGTTTTAATGGTTTCACCATACAGCCTAATCCACATGGATTTGTTTTGCAGTATGGAGATGGTTTGCTGTATTTTCATAGATTCCAAGGCCAGAAGGGACCACTGTGATCATCTAGTCTGATCTCCTGCATAGCATAGGCCATAGAACTTCTCCAAAATTGTTCCTAGAACATATCTTTTAGAAAAACATCAAATTTTGATATAAAAAATGCCAGGGGTGGAGAATCCATCATCTATACCACCACCAAATTGTGCCAATGGTTAATTATGATTAAAAATGTATGCTTTATTTCCATTCTGAATGTATCTAGCTTTCAACTTCCAGCCATTGGATTGTGTTATACCTTTCTCTGATACATTGAATAGCCCAAATATTCATTCCCTATGTAGGTACTTATAGACTACAATCAAGTCACACCTTAACTTTCTCTTTGTTAGACCAAATAAAGTGAGTTCTCTCTCTATGTGTACGTCTATACTGCAATTATACATCCTGACTGGCCTGTACTAGCTAACTCAGGTTTATGGGGCTCAGGCTAAGGGCTTGTTTAACTGTGTTGTAAACACTCAGGTTTGGGTCGCAGCCAGAGCTCTGGGACACACCCCCTACACAGGTCTTAAGAGTCTGGGCTCCAGTCCAAGTCCAAATGGCTAAATTACAGTTAAACAGCCATTTTGCTCAAGTCCCGCAAGGTCAGGTCAGCTGACACAGGCCAGCTGCAGGTTTTCAAATTACAGTGTAGACATACCCTATAAGGCATGTTCTCTAACCTTTTAATCATTCTCTCAATGCCCTCCAATATACCAACAACCTTCTTGACTGAACTGTGGACACAAGAATTGGATACGCTATTCTAGTAATGGGTGCATCAGTGCCAAATACAAGAAAAAATAACCTCTCTACCCCTACTGGAGATTCCCCTGGTTATGTATCCCAGGCTCAGATTATATTTTTTGGCCACAGCATCACTCCGGGAGCTCTTGTTCAGCTAATTATCCACTACCACCTCCAAATCTTTTTTTTCTCCCCTCCAGAGTCACTGATTCCCAGCACAGAATCCCCCATTCTGTAAGTCTGGCCTACATTCTTTGTTCCTAGATGTATACATTTAGCCATATTAATGCACATATTGTTTGCTTGCACCCGGCTTACCAAGCAGTCCAGATCATTCTGCATCAGTGACTTAGCCTCCTGATTATTTACCACCTTCCCCTAATTTGTGTCATCTGCAAACTTTATCCGTGATGATTTCACATTTTCTTCTAGATCATTGATAGAAATGTTAATAGTGTAATGCCAAGAACAGATCTCTGCGACAACCTACAGTTTTCTAACTTCCATGTGAATTTTAATATTGTAATGGTTTCCATTTTTAGAAAGCCATTTTCTGAACTATTATTCAGATTTGAATCATCTGTAGATAAATATGCTTTTAGCTTGGCATCAGTTATTTTCTCTGTAGCACCAGACTTTGTTCTTGCCCTAATAGCTTCTCAGTCATAATTTTCCCCAGATTCCGATAATACTAAATTTAGATCACAACAGATTGTTTTTATTATATTCTCTAGCATCTTTTCACCATGGCTGCTACCTTATTTTAGCCCCTATGACTTAGTAGTAGAGCTGGCTTGGGTAGGATGATTGTGTGGGGATTGTGTCTATAGGGTTTATTCGATATCTTAGATATCTTTAAAAAAAACTGGGAGTGACTGGATGATTATCAAAACTGAACTTGAACATTCAGAGTTTTCTCGATCTGAAAACCTTCCATTTGTGCATAAGGCAACATGAATAGCATCTGGATTTTGGTTTGTTTTTTAATATTGTACGTGTGTAATGTTTTTGCAGTGCTGATGCTATATTTTCTGCATGCTGTTTTATGTGTATTAGCAATGTTGAAGCTGGTGTCCTTCTTACTTGTACATATGCTTTTGGAGTGCCCCTTCCCACCCACCTCTAGCCTTTTATGTTATTCTCTGGTAGTAAAAGTGAACAAGCACTACTTGAAGGGATCAGTAACAGATTTGTTTAAGTTTGAGAATCTCAAAAATCATAATAAGCAGCAAAATCTCAGAAAACAAAAAGTATTCCATGTTCTTATCAACTCTGAACCACAAATCCAAAACCCACAAATGGCTCTGTTAGCTTAAAAAAAAAAAGAATTTTTCAAAATAATCTTTAACTTAAAAAAAATTAAAACATTTTTATTGATTCAGACTAAGAGCCTGATCCAAAGATCACTGAAGTCAACAATGGATCAGGCCCTAAATATTTCAATAGTCTTATTTTTGTAAACTTTTCTTATATATTATTTTCTGTTATGCATTCAAATATTTGAAATTAATATTTCTTTCTTAACTGTTTTTTCCTTTTCCTTTTGTTTCTTTATATCACACCAACCAACCCATGCACTTTGCTTCCTTATCAGCAGAAACCTTGATGATTCCATCAGTGATATTATGGCAATTCTTAAAATCAGGCTTATTTTATGGTTCCTCTGATGACTGATTGTCTTTAGAGCACACTAACAAAAATATTGTAAGGTTGTTTACATATAAACAGTTCCACTGATTTTTATAAAAATACATTTTGGTAACAAAGTGATAGATTTAAAACGTTAAACAATTATAATGATCATTTTTAGACCTAAAGTACTTGATGATGCCCCCTGCCGCTTTAAATAAAAAGGTACCTCAAAATATGTCCTATGATTTTATATTGCAGGGAGATTTTTCCATTACTCCCCATTCTCTTGGAGATCTTCCAACTCTCCAGTCTTCTCACTTCCTTTCACTCTTGGAGTAAAATATTTAAGGGAAAATAATGGATAGCATATTACGTTATTTGTATCTATAAAACTTGCAGTTTTATTCTTGTGAATGACAAATACACCCTACTACACTGGATAAAGTGCATAAAATAGATGTTTCTTTACAAATAATCAGCAAAGAATGTCACAGCATGCACCACTCACTGCTTGTCTGGTGCCTTCTCATGTTCACTCCAGGAATTAGCTCTCAAGTGTGATACCCCACTCCATGGTTTGTATATCATCACCCTGCTTCCTACCACTCTAGTTCTCCTCCTCTCCGAGTATACCAGATCCAAACTCCATTCCCTCTTTCCAGTGAGTGACTGCAGCCTGGATGCCTCTGAAGCTTCCAAACACTATTTCATCTTCCCAGGGAATGACTACTCATTCCTAGCAGCAACTGGTCTGTTGCCAGTTTCTTGGCCTCACCTATTCCTGCCCAGCAGAACTTGCTTGAAATCAGTTCCTGCTCCCTGGCTCTCCCTCCAGGTGCAACCTGTGTGTTTAAAAGGCCTACCTGGTCTACTGTTTAGTCATTATAGCTCCAGTCTTTTTCAGTGAAATTGGTTACTTATAAACGTTTTTGCTATCTTGGTATGATAATAATCAGACTAGTGCCTAGACTCTTCATTGAGAGACAAGTTTCTCAGGGTTTATGTTGGCTATACCTTTCAGACACATAGTGACTTTTTGGATCTGAAACCAACTGATGTCATGATTGGTGTCCATACCAAAAGTTTATTTCATATATCTAACATTGCCAATGCTCAATGATAACAGCAATCAATTATGTAGTCCATTCCAATAAGCTATGCTTTCCCACAAAACATTTGATGTTTCTCTTCTCTTGACTATGTACATGACAAAATCAGTATAATAGCTGTAAGGCTCCTTCTGTTTCTGCATAGCAAGTAAAGGTTTTATTCCGATAATTCTCAACTCATGGAAAGCTAAATGATGCAGAACAAACTCAGTTGCTTGATAGACACTATAAATCTTGCTCTTTCTTTTCTTTTGCCAATATTCTCATCAGCGTGTTTTTGATCAGACCTAACTCACGACACTTTTATGATTTTTCCTGAGCTGGTTTATTTCCACCATAATTAATCTTTCTTCCTCTTTGAGGTTCTAGGACTCCCACCATTCAGTAAAATTGATGGCATCCACACTTCTTGCAAACTGATATCAATCTCAAAGATTCTCATGTACTTTCCAGATGTTTTTCACCAAATTGCTACCTAATCAGGTGATATTTTTTATAGTCAACCAAACATTTTCTTTAAAGGGGAGTCATGTTAACAAGAAACATTGGCATATATTTCACAATTTCTATTTTTGTATGTAGTTTGTAGTGTATTAGTCAAAGTAATAAAAAAATGACTTCCTTATAGTAGTAGTTTTTCAGCCTTTGACCTTGAGGTGTCTACAGAGGAAAAAGCTTAGAAGCATTATCCTAGAGTTTTATTCCTTGGCTTCTGGTATGGTTTACAAACTCTGGGTCTGGGTTTCTAAGATATTTCAGGATGCTCAGGAAGTTTACTACCTAGCAGGTGCACAGATAATGCCCCCAATCTGCACATGGAAGGATCTTACTTGGAGGCCTCTCTTCAAAGTCCAGGGATCTGTGCAGAATGCAAGGATGATGACTGTGAAGGCAAGGGGATACTGATGGGGATCCCAAGGGTTTTACTACAGAAGAGGATGATCTGAACCAGGATCACATCCTCAGGAATGACCGGTCATTTATAAGAAAGGATATACCAGGCCTGTGGTGTGTACGGGAGAAAGCTATTTCACAAAGGGAGCAGAGTGTCCATTCTTGATTTATGAATATAACTTTTTTTCTTCCTCGGACAAGTGGTAAGATCCATATTAACCACCAGGACAATCTTCACGTAAATGTTTAACAAATGAGTTAGCTGTGAGCAAGATGAATACTAGGGCCACCATACTTTTATATCACTCCAGGAAATTATGCCTTTAAGAGATTTGGACATTTTATATATACACGTTTTTCTTTGCTTATTGAAACAGTCCACACACATATATGTATATGCAATCTACTAGATTAGCATTATGTTTGTTCATAAAATGGTATACCAGTTTTAAGATGGCAGAAGCACAACTAAATAAAAAATGTTAAAGTATAGTTTGCAGAATGTCAAATGTGACAGAAGAGGGGTGGAACTCTGTTACTCTGAACCAATCACTTTACAGATTACAAAGGCAGCAACCATCTTGGCTGCCTTCAATCCAAGTTTTCTACCAGAGAATAAGCCAGAACTAAATGTAGGTTAACTGTATTGTTTGTCTGACCAATCTCCATCTCAAACCGACCCATAAGTAGTGATTGAAGGTAAACAAGGCACAGATAAGAATAGCTATTGTTTTGCCAATTTTTTCATGATCTATCCTTTGTGAACTTTTATTTGATATAGTAGTTTTGTAACATTATCCCTAACGTATGCTATAATCTTGAGATTTTTTTTAACAAATGCTTTCTGACATTGCATAATGTGCTTGTATTTTTCATGGTTCTAAAGAGTCCTCAGAGCTAAGTTAGTTTACTTCAAAATACTTAACTGTCCAAGTATTTGAACATGCTTATGTTTCTGATTTTCTCTTCTATTGATTTATGCCTCAAGTTTTAAACAAATCTTTATCCTAATATTCAGAGTTTTCTTATGATTTTGATCGATTGAAGCTTGTCAGCGTCATCTGATGTATTACAATATTTTTGCAGACCCGCACTAATAGAGTTCTTGATAATACATGTTTGTGGTTTCTTCTTAGTGTCACACTTAGCACTTGAGTAAGAGAAAAGATATATGAGGTCTAATGTGACTTCAATTTATAGACTCATAGACTCGTAGGTCAGAAGGGACCAATATGATCATCTAGTCTGACTTCCTGCACAAAGCAGGCCACAGAACCCTACCCATTCACTTTTATAACAACCCCTAACACATGACTGAGTTATTGAAGTCCTCAAAATTGTGGTTTGAAGACCTCAAGCTGCAGAGAATCCACCAGCAAGTGACCCATGCCCCACGCTGCAGAGGAAGGCGAAAAACCTCCAGGGCCCCTGCCAATCCGCCCTGGAGGAAAATTCCCTCCCGACCCCAAATATGGCGATCAGCTAAACCCTGAGCATGTGGGCAAGACTCACCAGCCAGCACCCAACTGTGTGATCATGAGGAACTTCAATCTGAATGACATATGCTGGAGGTCTCATGCTACCAGTTCTAAAACATCCTCGGAATTTCAAAATGCTATAGAGGATAATTTCCCAACTCAAAAATTATTGCATCTGACATGGAGAATTTTATATTAGACCTCATCTTGACATCTAAAGAGGAATTGATCACAGACCTAAAAATTAGTGGTGGCTTAGGTACAAGTGATTGTAACTTTATCACACTTGTTATGTGCTTTAAAAGGCCCAATTTCACAAAGCTGAAAACAATTATGACTCGGATTGGTGGGCAGAAAGAATTTAAACTGAAAAATGTGAAAGATTATTGGGAATTGTTTAAGAACATTTTACTGGCTGGCCAAATAGTCACAATCCCATGTTAGAGAAAGAAATTTGCACTGGTTAAAAAAATCAGCATGGCTTAGAAGGAAGTGAAGACTGCTATAAAAATAATATAGAACAAGTGGAAGAAAGGAGACATTTATAATAATGAATATAAATGAGAAGCTATAATTATAGAAATTTTACAAGGAAAATAAAAGGTCTCAAAGAAATCTATGGCAGTAGAATTAAGAAAAATAAGAATATTTTTGCATATATTAGAAACAAAGAGAAAGATAGCAATGTTATTAATCCACTGGCAGCTAGAAATGGTGGATTTATCCATAATAAAAGGCAGTAGTTCAATAAATATTTCTGTTCTGGAAAAGCCAGATGGTGTAATCATATCATATCATGATGAAACACTTTCCATTCTTATACTAACTTAGGAGGATGTTAAATAGCAGCTACTAAAATTAGACATTTTTTTAAATCAGCAGGTCTAGATAATTTGCATCTAAGAGTTTTAAAACAGCTAGCCAAAGAACTCACTAGACCGCTGAGGTTGATTTTCAATAAATCTTGGAATACTGGGGAAATTTCAGAGGACAGGAAGAAAGCTAATGTTCTGACAACATTTAAAAAGTCTAAAGAGGATGACTCAGATAGTTATAGGCCTGTCAGTCTGATATCAGTCCTGGGCAAGATAATGGAGCAGCTGATATGCGACATGATTAATAAAGAATTGGATCTTGTCCAACTAACTTGATATCTTTTTTGATGAGATAAGTTTGGCTGATAAAAGTAATAGTGCAGATGTAATATACTAAGATTTCTGTAAGGCATTTGACTTGCTACCACATATTTTCATTAAAGAACTAGAGTAATATAAAATTATCATGATACCCATTAAGTTGATTAAAAACCGGCTAACTGACAGGGTCTCAAAATATAATTGTAAATGTGGATTCGTTGTTTCTAGTTCTTCATACGAGGCTATTTAACATTTATGAATGACCTCGAAGAAAACAAAATCGTCACTGATAAGTTTACAGATGACACAAAGATCGGGGGAATGATACAGAATGATCTGGACAGATTTGTAAACTGGGCACAATCAAACAAATATGTATTTTAATACAGCCAAATGCAAAGTTATACTTCAAGGAACAAAGAATGAAGGCCATACTTTATCTTGGGAAGCAGTGATGCTGAAAATAGTTTGGGGATCATAGTAAGTAATCAGCTGAACCAGTGCAACACTGTGGCCAAAAGGGCTAATGTGATCCTTTTATGTATAAACAATGGAATCTCAAGTAGGAGTAGGGAGGTATGTTTTTGGCACTGGTGTGACTGATACTGGAATTGTGTGTTCACAGTTCAGACAGCATATTGGTAAATTGGAAAAGGTTTAGAGAAGAGCCAGGAGAATTGGAAAACTGCTCCATGGTGATAGACTCAAAGAGTTCAGTCTTTTCAGATTAACAAAGAGAACGTTAAGGCAGGACTTGATCACATTTTATAAGTACCTACATGGGAACAAAAGTTTGATAATGGGATCTTCATTCTAGAAGCAAAGGTCTAACACAATCCAGTGGCTGGTAGCTGAAGTTACACAAAATCAGATTGGAAATAAGGTGCAAATTCTTAACAGTAAAGGTAATTACCCAAGGGCTGCCATGGATTCTCCAGCCCTGGAAATTTTTAAATCAAAATTAGATTTTTTTTCTAAAAGATATGTTCTAGATCAAACAAGAACTAAGTCAGGGACATTCTGTGGCCTGTGTTTTACCGGAGGGTCAGGCTAGATGATCATTGTAGTTACTTCTGACCTTATAATCTATGGTTGTAGTGAAATACATCCAGTGTGCTGCATGTGCTATGGTCAAATATTCAAATATGGGTCAAATATTCTAAATGTTAGGCACGTCTCCTGATATTTAGTCATCTAAATAAGTGGCCTAGTTTTTTTAAGGTACTGAGCAGCTCCCGTTAACTTTCGGGGAAATATGGATGCCTAGCACCTCTGAAAATCAGGCCAGTTTTATTAGGGTGCCTAATTATGTATTTAGGTGTCTAACTTTCAGTAAACAGGTTTGCAAATTTTGGCCTACATATCCAAACATATTAATAATGTAAAAGGACAATCCCAGTGGAACATCAGTAGCACAACAGTCACCATGGAAGAACACAATGAAAGAGTTGGCATCCTGGACAAAATGTGCACATGACAGTTCTGAACAATGAATTTGAAATGGCAAGTAGCGTTTGAAAAGCAAATTTCAAGCCTTCTCAAATAAGAAGTAACATGAGCATCGTTCCAAGGCTTCCAGGAAGTATCTTCTGTTGAGTGAAGATTGAGTTTGATGCAGAAATTTACCATACAAAGGGGTGAGTTAAGCAAAAGAACAAGTTTAGAATGGTAGTGAGTGGTCTCTAAGCAGAAACTGGGCGCTGAAGGGGAAAGAAGAAACACTTAAAGAGGCAGAAGGAAATAAGAGACAGAGAAAAAGGAAAAAGAGAGGAAGGAAAGAAGTAAGGGATGTCCTGAAAGAGAGAATAAGTAAAAAGGGGAAATGAGAGAACCTGAAGCAAAAAAATAGGTTACATTGCGGAGAAAGGGCCCAAATGTAAGATTATACAGGAATAGAGAGAAGACAACTGAGAGGATATTGCCTTGATGAGAATGCTCAAAGAAACAGAAAAGTGGAGCTAGAGGGAAGAAAGCCTAGGGAAAAGGGGGAAAGAATGGATTGGACTTTAGCAGAACAGAGGCAGATACATATCATACTTAATCAGATGTGAATGAAAGTCTACACTAGCAACATACCGAGAGAGCTGGAAGTAAAAAAAAATGTGTTAAAAAGTGAAATAAAACTTCCATGACCAAAGGTCACCTTGGGGATTCAACTTTAAGCCCTAAGCTGATACCATGGATGTATTATTATTATTTGTATTATAGTAATGCCTAGAGGAGCAATCACATTGAGACCCTATTGTGATAGGCAAATATGAGCTTCTTTAAGAAAGATTCATATTTTAAAGTATAAACAATTCAGACTAAATAGGTTTCATTGTATTAATATTCAATTAAAACAATATATTTTTAAAATAATAGTTTTTTCCCTAAGTGCCTAGAACCTTCTAATATTCTGCCATCCCTACAATGAACAGTAATAAAAGGTGAAAAGGCCACTGTTGTGGATGCTTAGAAATAGTATAAGCAGGAAGAAGAGAATTTCCTTTTTCTTTCTTAGACAAAGCTGGAAAATACGAAGCCTTCCAAATAATAAAAGAACATTCACCTCCCACCTTTTTCTTCTAATAAGGACCCTGATGCTGCATGAGGATAATTCAGCTCCTCACAGGCACATTTCACCTAAATACATTGTGTTCAGTGGCCACAGGAACATTGAGTGGCATGATGCCAATAAGACTTGTCTACAATTTCCAGATGGAAAACTAGACTCATAATTCACCACTGGTACAGCAACACCAGTGAGAACTGTAGCAAAATCCTGCCCAACGGTTAGCTGACTTGGTACAAAGCACCTGAGCCTTATCTACACAACAGCTTTCACCATTGCTGCCACGAGTGGGGTTACACTGATGGCGAATTACAGGTCCATTTTTGCCAGCATATATACATCTTCAGATGGCACAGTAGTGAGATGACTGTGGAAAACTGTGAATTATTTGTATTATTTTTCTAAATATCATACACCCCATGGCATATCTGTGTTATTACCCTGCCTGAATGCCTAGTTAATGGAAAGGAGGTAGTTAAAAAAACCAGGCAGGAAAAGTACAACCATGTCCTAGGTAAGAAGTATCTCCTCAAAACACAATAGCCAGGTTTATAGCTGTGAAGTGGGATGACTCAGCCACAACGCTGGTGACAAGGCTGTTTGACTAGGCTGAGAATCTGAAGATGAAAAGACACTAATTGGCTAAAGGATCTGCCCTACAAAGGGGGAGAAGGAAACTGTAAGCAGCTGCAGGCTGACACAGAGATTGACTGGGAGCGAGAGGCCTGCAGCAAGCAAGTGGTAACTTGGTACCCTGAGAAAATGGAGAGGCATTGGAAGCTCAGTCAGGTCTACCCAAGGGCTCAAGGGGAATGCCAAATGTGGGTATGACAATATGCTTGTTGTTCTTTTTGTTATTTTAAATCCACTTCTCTAAGCACTATATACCTTTTGGTAAAATAAACCACACTTTGTCTGGAAAGAGCTGCTTCTGTGTCACTGCATACTGTTACTATCCACAGGCTTTGTAACCTTTTAATAAATTAAGATGGCCTCCGCTCTTTCCAGGTTCATTAGGTAATGCCATCAGTCAGTTGCTTTCACTTTTTGGTCCTATTTCTGTTATTTCATCCAGTATTTTTTTCAGATTAGTTCTCATACAGTAATGCTTTATGCAAACCACATCTTGCTTCCTTTTTATCTCAGTATATCAACCCTTATGTCCTCCATTTACATAAAAATCATTTGGTAATAGTCTGAATACAGAATCATTTTTCTCTGATTTCAGACAGTATAATTAAAATGGGGTAAAGTATAAAACAGTCTTGAATGCATTTTTATAGGGAACATTTTAATTAAATAACACAGCTTACATCAAAGGATGGAAATACAATATTGTTAAGCTTTGGGCCTCACAAGGTATTTTCAATTAAGAATTACTTTGCATATGTTATTTAAATAAGGCAAGGCCCTCAAGTTGGAAGAGCATTCCACTGAGAATGCCCAATGGAAGAAGAAAACAAGTGAACACTAGCCAGCAAAAGATTGACTTACTTAAAAACCATTAATAAGAGATGTTGTGAAAAAGGCATCCGTCTACAGAGTGGATAGATACCGAGCATTTTCATCAGATGCTATTTTTTCATATAAGTAAATCACTAGAACGTAAACACAGACTGGAAAAATACTCATTAGCCAAAGCAACTCTGGTCCAAAATTAGTTAGCAAAAATAACTTAATTCTATCTCCCATAAGCTTGTGTTTATGTTAAATTTTTTACCTATTTTCTAAATGGTCCCAAAAAGGCAAGCAACCCCACAGTTTGTGACGTCAAGTGCCTGTTGAAACATGAAAGTAATAACATTGTGAAATTACATTATCTGACAAGTTTCAAAAGCTTATTGAGGTAAGCCCATGAAATCTGCAGGGAAATGAAGACAGGAGGACTTTTCAGTCAAGCTGCCGTAACATTTCACTAGTGAAATTCCATAGCAGTTTATTGAACACTGAAAGAAATGTCAGCAGTAAAACAAGTGTCAACAAACGTCATGCTTCAGTGGAGAAAACTGCAGCTACTAATAAGGTAACATCAGCTTATTACAAATAAGCCATAAGATAGTCTCAAAAGGAGTTTATTGTGTCAAAATGTGCAGTCAAAATAGCTAAGACCTCTTTTTTGCAGGCCAGAAATGACAAAACAAAAAGAGTTTTTACCACATGCTATGTGAAATATGCCTGTCAGGTCCAAGTGCCAATATACACACTTTGAAGGAAACCACCAGAATCTTCCATTATTTGGTGGAACAAGCAGACAACAATAATGTCTAACTGTCAGAGCTTTTTTGCAGAATAAATTAATATTTATCAACACATCTTAATTCAGTCATCAACTGAGGCACTGGAATGAAGCATGTCACTCAGTCTAGAAGATTTCTAGTCCAAATCAAACAAACTAGGAGGGAATGTCTGGTTACAGCATGAGCTCTTGTTAAAAAGCTTAACTGAAGTTCTCTCAACGGAAAACACTTTTATCGTGTGATCAAGACCCAATTCTTGTACAAATTAATTCAGATCAGATAACATAATGAAAGCAATGTTTAGTAGCAAGAAGCAATTGAAGCACAAACAGGGCTTGTAAACATGCTGCAGCAGATATGGATCAAAAACTGATGTGATGCTTAACACTACAAGCTGAGTTAATGGAAGTCACATGTGACATAAATAAAACAATGCCATTCAAAATGCACTACATCTTTGCCTCTTTCTCATTGTAGCACCCATGATCCTGCTCTCAATTGCTTAATACCAGCCCAAACACATATTCATTTCACACCCAAAACTGCCAAGGAATGCAACAGAAGTTTTAGGTCACAAGGATATCATATTAAACCCTAAATGCTTTAAAAGTTGGATGAGGTTGGAAAAATATAACTAAAGCAATAGTAAGCATAATTACTTAATATTTCTGAAGTATTCTTCCATGTTGCCTCAAATGTTGCCCTCCCTAAACCTAATTTCCCAAGCCACCTTCACTCCCCTTCTAATTCTTCCTAAAAATCATGCCTGCTGCCTTGTCTACAAAAACTGAGATGGTAAAACAAAAACAAACAAACAAACAAAAACCCCAAAGCAAATGTAACTTAGCCACCAAGACATGTATATGACTAAGATATGATATTATTGCAACCCTTGTCCCCCCTCTCCTTTTGTCTGTTGACATTTCTCACTTGTTATTATATTCTGCACGTGGGCCCTGATCCTGGAATAAAAAGGACCAGAACCATCAAGGCCCTAGACTATAACACCTCTGGGTCAAGGATTGTGTCTTTATGTGCATGCGCAAGAATGAGTTTGAGAGCATGAACACTTGGTACCCTCTTGGGTCAATAATACATAACACTGGTTCGAACATTTTAGATTAAATAATTTTTTTTTGAAATATGCTGTTTTGTCAAAGTTGAAATGTTTTGCTGAGACATATATGTTTTGGTTAAGTTTCTGTGGGGAAGATTTTGAGAGACAGGGAGCAAGACATGGTGGTTAGAGCCTTGGCCAGGGATGTGGGAGACCCAGACTCAAGTCTTTTCTCTGCCTGATTCAGAGAAATTTGGGATAAAAAAAATCTCTATTCTGAATCAGGCTGAGAACAGAGTTGATCTTGGGTCTCTCATGTCCCAGGTGAGGGCAATAATCAGTAGGCTATACCCATGCACAAAGAGGTACAGCCTTCCAAATTGAAAAGCAGAGGTTTCATTCTGAAACAATTCCATTTATGTGAAAAGATTCAAAAGGTTTAATTTTTGTACCAATGAATAATGAAAACAAATGTCAAAACCTTGAAAGTTGCCATTCAGCAGAATTATAATCTCCAGTCCAGCTCTAAGTAAAAAAAAAAAAAAAAAAAGATGAAAATTTCAAAATTTTGTTTCTGATTTGCCATTTATTTTTGTAAGTGTAGTTGGAAGGGGCTAATTTAACATTCACAAAATCAAGCTTATGTAAATGTAATGATTTAGGATTCTGGAAAAAAGTATTTATATTCTTCTTTGCCCATTCCTTTCCTCAGCAGCCTCCCAGCCCCAAATCTTGGTTGATTCAAAAATGCTAAGAACCAAAACAGTATTTTCCATCTAGTAATAAGAGTTGCATAGTGAAAGATGAATGTGTAGAGCTGCCATATCTGCCACTGCCTCTTGCTCTTTTCCCTTAGAAATCATTGTAAGTTGTTGAAATATCTTGCTTTGGACATATTCATCATTCTCTACTTGCTGCCATTTTTCAGTTCTATGTGTTTCTAGTTTTTAATTTCCAGTTCTTTGAACATTCCTTCGGTCAGACGAACACAAATACACAACCCAACAAATGAGCTGTAACACCATTTAATTTTTTTTTCACCATTTTAAAAAAAAAACAAGGAATATTTTAAACAGGCGATTGTAGGTAATTTCCATTAGGAGAAAAAGAAAGAAATGTGTGTTTACTAAAAAGCAAAGACCAAAATCTGTAAGGGATCTTTTCAGACTTCTAAGAGAGCATTGTAAACAATAGTCAGTAAAACACCAAACTAAAGGACAGATTCTGGCTGTCCCCCCTTATAGATAGATATGGGTAGCATAGGTGCTGGAACAATTTGTACAGGGGGATGTTGAGAGCCACTGAACCAAACTGTTAACTCTTTATATGATGGAAATCACTTCAAGTCATGGGATGTGGCAGGCCCCCTACTTCTAGCACCTGTGGTTGGTGGACAGAATGGAACAAGTCGCTTTGGCCCATTCTGCTGTGCAAAGAGAGAACACAATCACATCTTCTGTGCTCCCAGAATGCAAGAGTCACCGGGCCTCCAGCAGACTCCTCAAACACAGCAAGGCCATGGCCTATGACTCTGCTCCCTTTTGCACCAGCCAACAGAAGAGGCAGTTCATGCTGAACACTCTGTAAGAGTGTATTAGTGGCTATTCTACCATGCAGTGTCTCTGGGACCTGCTATTGCATCAGAGCCCCTCCATGTCATTGAAAGCCCCCAAAAAGCTCAAACTAGAGACTAGTAGCTGAAGTTGCTTTAATGTCAGAATAACCACAAATCCAATATGAAGCCTCACTTTCCAATTGTATTTTGCAATTACCTTTTACAGGACATTATTTACATTTGCAACAAAATGAAATACTACGTGGTATGTCTGCACTGCAGCTGCAAGTGTAATTTCCAGCTTGTTTAGACATACCTGTGCTAGTTTTGATTGAGCTAGCATGTTAAAAATAGCAGTGTAACCGGAGGGATGCAGGTGATGGGAAGGACTTTCAGACAGGATTATACATATCTAGAGTTTCAGACTGTATTGTATTTAGGATGGTTAATCTGTTCCAATGTCCTTGCTCGTGCAACTGCACTGCAATTTGTAATGTGCTAGCTCCATCAAAGGTAATGAATGTATGTCTAACCAAGCCGGAAATCAAACCTCCAGCTCAAGAGTAGACATACCCTAAGGGGCGGGGGGAGCACGGGAGTACGGGCATTGATTCGCGGATCAATTTATTGCGTCCACATGAGATGGAATAATTGCTCTTCAATAGATCGATTACTATCCACCGGATCCGAAGGCAGAAATGCCCCAAACTCAGTCTCAAAAACAGACAGGGTCCAAACCTGCTTCCACAGAAGCAGATGAAGATCAGACTGAGCCGCGACCACTAAAATTTTCCCTAGCACCTTCATCTTTCCTTTGCTGGTATCCAGTGGAAATAAGAACTAGGAAGACAGAGGACAAAGACAGTAGAAAATAAAAACGGATGTTAAAAAAAAAACATTTTGGATTCTACGGACTGATAGTGAAAGGAATTCAACTTTGGACACAAATAGTGATAATTAAATAGCAACATTTGGTGGTTATGTAGCTATAGTGGTATCATAAGCCTTTCTCCCAAATATGGACCTTAGCGTCCAAAATCTGGGTGCTTAGCATGAACCACCAAGCTTAATTACCAGCTTGGATCTTATCTCGCTGCCACCAGACAGGAATTACAGCGCCTGCCTCGCTCTGGTCCCCCAAACTTTCCCTGGAGGGACCCCAAGACCCAGAAGCTCTGAGTCTTACTGGCAAGGGAAATACTCCACTTCCCTTCCCCCTCTCTCTCTCTCTCCCGGACTTTCCTCTCTGGGCTAACCTGAGAGTATTGATGCAATCTCTTTACATCACAATACCAAGAACCATGTCTTCTCTATTCCACAAAGAGACAAACCCCAAATACAAGGAAACAGAAATGATTCTATCTCTCTTTCCCCCTCCCACCAATTCCCTGGTGCTGCCGAGCTTATCCTCCGTAGATCTAACACAAAGAGAATTCCCTCCCCTTGTTCCTT
>NC_133773.1:45781287-45833608 GCF_003597395.2 Chelonoidis abingdonii
ACAGAAGATAAGACAATAGAAAGAAGCTTCTCATAGCTGAGAGACAAACAAAAAGACTCAGAGTCCAAAAATTCCTCCCTGACTTTGAAAAATCCATTTTCTTGATTGGTCCTCTGGTCAGGTGTTTGGTTCCCTTTGTTAACCCTTTACAGGTAAAAGAAACATTAACCCTTAGCTATCTATTTATGACAGGGCCTAATCCTGTTCTCACTTAAATATACTCCAACAGGATATTGCTAGGGACTTAAAAGACCATAGTTCTATAACTCTAATTTTCAATGAGTTCTCAATAAAAAGGAAACAGAACAGGCAGAAATGTCAGCGACTGTTAGAATATAAATATCACAGTTCAGTCTACTCCCACGTTTCTACCTGCATGAGAATCTCTGATCTCATAGGAAGCAAGGATTGTTCTAAAACTTTCCAGTCATGCTTTCCTGTATAGAACTAAGATATGGGAAATCTGCAGACTGTGTGAAATCAGTGGGTCCAGCAGAAGAGTTGCTAGATCCTTCTGCATTGGAGCATGTCATAGTCTTTTTAGGAAAATATGCATTATTTTTTTTTGTCTCTCCAGACTGCTCCGATAATCCAATTAATTTTAAAGATGGTTGCCTATTTTTTCCTCCCCAGTGCTTTGTATTTCTAGCTTTCAAGTACTGTCAGGTGTCCACCTTTTCTTTCAACTATAATAATTTTAAGAGAAAACATTAGGCCCCGATCCTATAATTTCCCTGTGCAAGTGGTCTCATGTTACCTTATGGGGTATGTCTACACTGTAGCTGGGAGCAAGCCTCCTAGCCTGAGAAGACAGACTCACATTAGCAGGGTTCAAGCTATCATGCTAAAAATAGCAGTATGGAGGTTGTACCTCAGGCTGGATCTTGGGCTTTCAAATCCAGCCAACCCGGAGGCTTAAGACCCCAAACTCCAATCCCAGATGCACTGTCTATACTCCAATCACTCCCAGATACAGTATAGACATACCCATTGTGACAAAGATCCTTCTCTGCCTTGGTGGGTCCTGCGGTTTCCAGCAGATTTGCTTGCTTCAGAGGTTCACGGCAGCCCTCAGTTTGGTCACTTTTGCCACTGGCTCAAACCTGCCATTTACTCAGCTAACCTCGTCACTGGCCAGCATGGAAGAAAGGGAGGAGAACAATCCCTGCAGTCTCTGTTGTTCCACCTCGGGGGTTGGGGATAGGCCAGAGACTTGCCCCTCTGATATTAATCACAGTCCAAGTCAACTCCTCTTATGTCAAATAGCGAGTTGGGGGCTGGGCAGAAGCGTAGCTGGGTGGGGAGCGGGGCAGCGGCCACTCCCCCACCGAGCACAAGTGGCACCTTTTCAATTTCTTGGAGCCTTTTTAATTTTTACTCACCTGGTGGTGCTCCGGGTCTTCGGCGGCACTTCAGCGGTAGGCCCTTCACTAGCTCCAGGTGTCTTCTGCAGCACTGAAGGGTCTGCCGCCAAAATGCTGCCAAAGACCCGCAGAGCAAGTGAAGGTCCCACCACCGAGGTGCTGCCAAAGACCCAGAGTGCCACCCCATTAGTAAAAGCACCACCAGGTGAGTAAAAGTGACACAGCAGGTGGCACCTTTTTTTTCCCGCTCCACCTGTTCCCTCCACCTGGCTACACCACTGGGGCTGGGGGTGGGAACCCAGGCCCGCCCTCTACTCCGGGTTCCAGCCCATGGCCCTGTGGATCGCAGCTGTCTACAATGTCTCCTGTAACAGCTGTGTGACAGCTACAACTCCCTGGACCATGTCTCCATGACCTCTTTCCAGCACCTTCTTTGTCCTCACTGCAGGACCTTCTTCCTCATTGCATTTGTATTCTTCAGTCCTCCAGCAGCAATTTCTCTCACTCCCAGCTCCCCCTAACTAAAAAGAGATCTTTCTTTTTAACCCGGTGCCCTGATTAGCCTACCTGCCTTAATTGGGTCTAGTAGCTTCCTAGTTGGCTCCACGTGTCCTAATTAGCCTGCTAGCCTTAATTGGTTCTATCAGGTTTCCCATTGTTCTGGAATAGTCCCTGTTATTTTATCCAGGGAAAAGGGACCTGCTTAATCTGGGGCTAATGTATCTACCTTCCACCACTCTCCTGTAGCCATGTGACCTAACTCTGTCACACCATGAAGACTGACTTGCTTCATGCTCACACAGAGAAGCTTGCAGAATTTAAGCCTTCGTATGTGAAGAGAAAGAGAGACATCACCAGGGCCAACCTTCACAGTCTTTGAAATACATCTTTCAACTACCAGTGGTTCCTAATAACATTTATCACTCATATATTTATCAGAATACTACTGCAGACTTTCAAATTCCAGTGTTGCTATGTAAAGGAAATTTTCAGTGTTTTTCTATTTTATTTCCAGGCATAAAAAAAAAACCACATTATAATTCCAAATTGACAGAGAACCCAAAACAAACAGAGTAGGAGTAAGCCTTTTTTCCCTTAACCAACAATAATTTAACCAAACTTTCCATTTCCTTTGTTTACAAGTTCCCTCTCATTCTCTTGTTGCCAGTTAGAATAGATTTTGAGAGCACCTGTCATCTAGAAAACTACTCTCAATTTACTCTTAATCTGCAATGAAATTGCCATTGATCGCTAGTCTCCATGCTTTCTCCCATAACTGTTATATATGTATGTAAATAAGTGACAGTGACATAATAAATGTGGAGAGATTTGGTTCAATTTCTTTTTCTATTTGCACTAAAGTCTGAATTTTGCCCTTCTTCACAAATGCTTTCTGTAAGAAAAACTGAAATGCATATGTTGCAATTAAAATTATACAACAAAATTACAAATAACTCCTTTAAAAATAAATATGAATTAAGTGTTTGTGAAAAGGGCTAGAATGGCAGAAATGGAAAATGAAGATGTGTGTTTAGCCACTGAGTACGTAAAACAACAGCCTCCAAAATCACCTGTCAGCTTCCAGAATCTTGGATCCGTCTCAGTCAGGCTTCTTTTCAGGACACTCTACTGAGACAGCCTTTGTCGTTCTGAAAGATATCCTTGTGATCCTAGACGGGAAGTTAATCTATATTCATCATGCTGGGCTACGTACCTGATATCATCATTGACCAAATATTCCTGAGCCACTGCTAAGGAAATTCAGAGATGAATAGAAATGCCCTGAAATGGCTCCTGGCCTCCTTCTCAGAATGGCTGGGGTGCACTAATTTACTTTAATTTCAAGGGGTACACTAATTTACTTTTCCTCAGGAAAAAGAGGGCAAAAATGGGAGGAATTGTGCCTCAGAGATATGTCTTGATGACACAAAACTCTTCAGGAGCCTGCAAATCACCACTGTGATGCACGGTACTTCCCTGTTGCCATCCTAGTCCAGAGCTGATCCTAAAGGTATAAGCTAACCTTGAGTGGAGACAGGAGAAACACAGATATAAATAGTACTTGTGAACACTGGACTTTTCCCTGAATTGAACAGACTCACTTGAAATGGAGAGATGCATCTATAAAATGCATCTATACAGAGAAGTTAAGGAAGCCATGAAGCTACCACAAGTTCTTTAAAGCAAAAGCTGGTTCTTTACCATACCTCCCCTCACCTATTCATGTGCTCAATAGTTCCCTTCAAATTTTATCTAACTTAGCATCTTTTTTACCATCAAACCAATAAATAATGCTATATATATAACCAAAAGAAATGTAACCAAAAGAGCATCTGTTAGCTGATTTTTACTGATGTTCTGACAAAATATAAGAGGGAACATGATTAATGCATATAAAATAAAGAATTTTCCAAGGAAGGTAGATCAGGAACTTCTAGTTTTTCCCTGCATCACAATACCAAAGCCACGGGGCATTAAATTAAAATATGGGAAATTGAAAACTAACAGAAAGAAATACCTTTACCTAATGTATAATTAGACTGAGGAACTCATTACCACAGGAAGTCATTGAAGCCATGATTAACAAGATTTAAAAAAGACTGGATATTTATAGGATATAAAATGTATTCATAGTTATAATTAATTATAACAAAAATTTGCGAAGGGCTATTAAACATTATGCTTCAGTATTTAAGACTATCTCTAAATATTAGAGACCAGGATGAGACCTAAAGTTGGAGTCAGATTATCCCACACCTGCCAACCCTGGGGTTTTTCCAACTTTCCTTTGAAGTAGCGGGTACTGACCACTGTCAGAGATGGAATACAGGATCACAGTGACCTCGGTCTGATCCACTGTGGTAATGTTTATGGGTATATCTACACTATGAAATTAGGTCGAATTTATAGAAGTCATTTTTTTAGAAATCGTTTTTATACAGTCTATTGTGTGTGTCCCCACACAAAATGCTCTAAGTGCATTAAGTCAGCAGAGGCTAGCATCGACTTCCAGAGCATTGCACTGTGGGTAACTATCCCATGGTTCCTGCAGTCTCCGCCACCCATTGGAATTCTGGGTTAAGATCCCAAATGAATGCCTGATGGGGCAAAAACAGTGCTGTGGGCGGTTCTGGGTATATCATCAGGCCCCCCCTCCCTCTGTGAAAGCAATGACAGACAATCATTTTGTGCCTTTTTTCCTGGGTTACCTGTGCAGATGCCATACCATGGCAAGCATGGAGCCCGCTCAGCTCACCATCACCTTACGTCTCCTGGGTGCTGGCAGATGTGGTACTGCATTGCTACACAGCAGCAACTCATTGCCTTTTGGCAGCAGATGGTGCATTATGATTGGTAGCCGTCATCATCATACCTGGGTGCTCTTTTAGCCAACGTTGGTGAGGTCAGTCAGGGGTGCCTGGGCAGACATTGGAGTGACTGAGCCAAGTCATTCCCCTTTCAAGCTTCGTCTCATGGAGACTCAGTCCTGCCAGCCATTGTACTGCAACATCTTCTGGTAAGCACCCAGGAGATGACGATGGCTAGCAATCGTAATCCACCATCTTCTGGTGAGCACCCAGGAGATGACGATGGCTAGCAGTTGTACTGCACCATCTGTTGCCAGCCTAAGATATATAGGATAGATGGAGTGGATCGAAACAAGAAATAGACCAGATTTGTTTTGTATTCATTTGCTCCCCCATCCCTGCATGAAATCAATGGCCTGCTAAACCCAGAGTTTTAAGTTCAATCCTTGAGGGGGCCATTTTGTGTGACAGTTGTTTGTGTTTCTCCTTGATGCCAAGCCACCCCCTTTGTTGATTTTAATTCCCTGTAAGCCAACCCTGTCAGCCATGTCGTCAGTCACCCCTCCCTCCGTCAGAGCAATGGCAGACAATCATTTTGCGCCTTTTTTCAGTGCAGATGCCATAGCACTCGGCATATGGAGCCCGCTCAGATCACCGCAGCAATTATGAGCACTGTAAACACCATGCACGTTATCCAGCAGGATATGCGGAACCAGAACCTGCAAAAGTGAAACCAGGCGAGGAGGCGATGGCAGAGCAGTGACGAGAGTGATGAGGACATGGACTGGACTTCTCACAAAGTAAGGGTCCCGGCAATGTGCACATCATAGTGTTAATTGAGCAGGTTCATGGCATCGAATGCCACTTCTGGGCCCGGGAAACAAGCACTGACTGGTGGGATCACATAGTATTGCAGATGTGGGACGATTCCCAGTGGCTGTGCAACTTTTGCATGTGTAAGAGCACTTTCATGGAACTTTGTGACTTGCTTTCCCCTGCCTTGAAGCACCAGGATACCAAGATGAGATCAGCCCTCACAGTTGAGAAGCGAGTGGCAATAGCCCTCTGGAAGCTTGCAACGCCAGACAGCTACCAGTCAGTCGGGAAACAATTTGGAGCGGGCAAATCTACTGTGGGGGCTGCTGTGATCCAAGTAGCCAACACAATAAAAGAGCTGCTGATATCAAGGGTAGTGACTCTGGAAAATGTGCAGGCCATAGTGGATACAATGGGATTCCCTAACTGTGGTGGAGTGATAGACGGAACCCAAATCCCTATCTTGGGACTGGAGCACCAAGCCAGTGAGTACATAAACCAAAAGAGATACTTATCAATGGTGCTGCAAGCACTGATGGATCACAAGGGATGTTTCACCAACATCAGTGTGGAATGGGCGGGAAAGGTACATGACACTTGCATCTTCAGGAACTATGGTCTGTTTGAACAGCTGCAGGAGGGGACTTTCTTCCCAGACCAGAAAATTACTATTGGGGACATTGAAATGCCTATAGTTATCCTTGGGGACCCAGCCTACCCCTTAATACCATGGCTCATGAAGCCATACACAGGCAGCCTGGACAGTAGTCAGGAGCTGTTCAACTATAGGCTGAGCAAGTGCAGAATGGTGGTAGAATGTGCACTTGGACATTTAAAAGTGCGCTGGCGCAGTTTACTGACTCAGATAGACCTCAGCGAAACCAATATTCCCATTGTTATTACTGCTTGCTGTACGCTCCACAATATCTGTGAGAGTAACGGGGAGACGCTTACGGTGGGGGTGGGAGGTTGAGGCAAATTGCCTGGCTGCTGATCACAGGCAGCCAGACACCAAGAGCAGTTAGAAGAGTACAGGAGGGCACACTGCACATCACAGAAGCTTTGAAAACCAGTTTCATGACTGGCCAGCCTACAGTGTAAAAGTTCTCTTTGTTTCTCCTTGATGAAACACCCCTCCCCCTTGGTTCACTCTACTTCCCTGTAAGCTAACCACCCTCCCCTCCCCCTTTGATCACCACTTGCAGGGGCAATAAAGTCATTGTTCCTTCACATTCACACATTTATTATTAATTCAACACACAAATAGGGGAATAACTGCCAAGGTAGCCTGGGAGGGGTGGGGGAGGAGGGAAGGACAAGGCCACACTGCACTTTAAAATGTATTGAATGCCAGCCTTCTGTTGCTTGGGCAATCCTCTGGGGTGGAGTGACTGAGTGGCCAGAGGCCCCCCCACCACATTCTTGGGCACCTGGGTGAGGAGGCTATGGAACTTGGGGAGGAGGGTGGTTGGTTACACAGGGACTGTAGCGGTGGTCTGTGCTCCTGTGGCCTTTCCTGCAGCTCAACCATATGCTGGAACATGAGTTTGATCCTTCAGCAGCCTGAGCATTGACTCCTGCCTTCTGTCAGCAAGCTGACGCTGCCAATCATCTTCAACCTGCCACTTACTCTCTTCAGCTCGCCACCTCTCCTCGCATTCATATTGCGTTTTCCTGCACTCTGACATTGTCTGCCTCAACGCATTCTGCTGTGCTTTGTCAGTGTGGGAGGACAGCATGAGCTCAGAGAACATTTCGTCCTGAGTGTACTCTTTTCACCTTCTAATCTTCTCTAGCCTCTGCAAAGGATAAACATATGCAGCTGGTGGAGGAAAAAAAGGGAGTGGTAATTAAAAAGACACATTTTATAGAACAATGGGTACACTCTTTCACTGTAAACCTTGCCGTTAACATTACATAGCAGATGTGCTTTTGTTACAGGGTCGCATTTTGCCTCTTATTGAAGGTATGCCGGTTTGGTGTGAGAGATCACTCATGCAGGGCCAGGCAACAGAATTTGGCTTGCAGACAGCCATGGTAAACCACAATCTTTTGGCTTCTTTAACCTTCATAACATGAGGGCGCTGCTGTTTGAAACCATTCCCACATTTCCCATACCAAGAAGCCATTGGGTTGGCTATTTAAAATGGGTTGGCAATTTAAAAGGAGGGGCTGCAGTTTCCGAGTTAACGTACAGCACAAACCTAACTAACCCCCACCTCCCCACACACATACCCAATTCTCTGGGATGATGGCTTCACCTCCTCTCCTCACTTCATGGGTAACAGCGGGGAACATTTCTGTTCAGCCACAGGCAAACAGCCCAGCAGGAATGGGCACATCTGAATGTCCGCTTAATAAAATCAATCTATTTCAGCTAGATGACCATGAATGATATCACCGTCCTGAGGATAACACATAAAGAACGGATGTTGTTTGAATGCCAGAAAACACTGGGACCATATGCTGCAATGCTTTGTTCTGCAATGACTACGTGCTACTGGCCTACCGTGGTAAAGTGTCCTACCATGGAGTACGACATAAGGCTGCCCTCTCCAGAAACCTTTTGCAAAGGCTTTGGGAGTACATCCAGGAGAGCTTTATGGAGATGTCCCTGGAGGATTTCTGCTCCATCCCCAAACATGTTAACAGACTTTTCCAGTAGCTGTACTGGCCACAAATGCCAGGGCAAATAATTAAACACACTTGCTTTTAAACCATGTATAATATTTAGAAAGGTACACTCACCAGAGGTCCCTTCTCCACCTTCAGGGTCTGGGAGCCCTCCTTGAGTGGGTTCGGGGGGTACTGGCTCCAGGTCCAGGGTGAGAAACAGATCCTGGCTGCTGGGGAAACTGGTTTCTCCACTTCCTTGCTGTGAGCTATCTTCAACCTCCTCCTCATCATCTTCCTCGTCCCCAAAACCTGTTTCCGTGTTGCATTCTACTCCATTGATGGAGTCAAAGCACAGGACTGGGGTAGTCGTGGCTGCACCCCCTACAATGGCATGCAGCTCATCATAGAAGAGGCGTGTTTGGGGCTGTGACCCATAGTAGCTGTTTGCCTCTCTGGTTTTTGGTAGGCTTGCCTGAGCTCCTTAATTTTCATGCAGCACTGCTGCGAGTCCTTGTTATAGCCTCTGTCCTTCATGCCCTTGGAGATTTTTTCAAATGTTTTGGCATTTCATTTACTGGAATGGAGTTCAGCTAGCATGAATTCATCTCCCCATACAGTGATCAGATCCCGTACCTCCTGTTCGGTCCATGCTGGAGCTCTTTTGCGATTCTGGGACTCCATGGTCACATCTGCTGATGAGCTCTGTATGGTCACCTGTGCTGATCAGTTTGCCACACTGGCCAAACAGGAAATGAAATTCAAAAATTCACAGGACTTTTCCTGTCTACCTGGCCAGTGCATCTGAGTTGAGAGCGCTGTCCAGAGAGGTCATCTAATACCATCTAATTGCATCCATGCTACCCCAGATTTGACCCAGCAAGGCCGATTTCAGTGCTAATCCCCTCATGGGGGGTGGAGTAAAGAAATCAATTTTAAGAGCCCTTTAAGTTGAAAAAAAAGGCTTCGTTGTGTGGACAGGTGCAGGGTTAAATCAAGGTAATGCTGCTAAATTTGACCTAAAATCATAGTGTAGACCAGGCCTATGTTTCCATGTTCCACATTCCTTTCGATAGGCCCAAAGCACTGCTTTGGGGTATTTCCAATATGGCTCTTTCTGTCCCTACAGATAAAAACTAAATTGTAGCAGTTTCTAAATAAGTGCTAAAATTTGAAGCAAATGCCTTTGCCAAAAATATAATAGCTACCTCTGAACTGCACCTTTAATTTCATCTCTGACTTCTTTTTAATAAAAAAAATATCTCCCTCTCCCCCCATTGAAAACCATTTTGGCTTAGATCTGCAGCAAAGACAAAGCAAAAGGCCCAAGCTAGGGTTGTTACTGAAAAAATTGCCATTTCATGAACACAGAGGCTACACTGTCACTACACTATGGCATTCATCACATTAAATTTCATTAATCTGTGAGGTTATAAAACCCTATATGCTGCCTATTCCTCAGGAATTAAGAGTATTCATGCTAAACCATAAAGTTTTTTCTTAATGTTTTTCAGAAGTAGTAATCCAGCAGCATGATTATCTCTTTGCTATAAGCATCAAAACTAAGATGACTTATGGCTTTAATTACAACCAGTTTTGAATTTTTTTCACTGAAGACACAGATGCTTTATAGTGGGATTAACCAGTATAATCTTTTCATTTAGCAAGGAGAGGATCTCAGTATTGCTTTAATTCCTTCCACCTACACAACCGTTTTCACCCAGTTTGCATGATAATATTTTGTTGGTAACACAATCTGTTTGTTCTCATTCTATAAGTGGTGAATTTTTCCTGTGGAATTAGGGAAAGGGGGGGAAAGCACTATGTTTATACACTGTTTTGGGATAAGTATTTGAGGACCTTAAAATCTTGCCAACTTCCAGAACTTTAGATTTTATTAGCACTGCTTGTTGTTCCTTAAAAGGTTTTAGGGCTTCATGTCAACTGAGCTAAATAAAGAGACCTCAGCTTCTCAAATTAGCATTCAGAAAAAAACCAAACTACTGGAGCATTTTACCTGCAGAGAGATATCTGGTTTCCATAGCTAAATAACCACACCTTGCCTTTGCTTATTGTGTTTTAGAGGTTTATGATACACAAAGTTGCTTGAATTCAGGAGAGTTTCACCAGGTGTAAATTTGGCCCTCTTTATAATTTAGGCCCCACAATTTACACCCTGCAGACAAATTGCTGTAGTGACGTCATTGAGTTGCCTTGTGAGTGTAGCAGTCCCTATCCACACGTTGCAAATTACACGACTAAAGCCTTTGAACTTGTATTTTAATTATTTCATTTCTTCTTGTCACATTGTAACATCAGAATATGTAATTATAATGAAAATGATGGCGGTGGGGCATTGTATTTGGTTACATTGCTGCTTTTAAGGACAAAACTCTGTGATGGGAGCAGGAGCAGGCACTAAGTCCTGTGGGCAAGAACATCAAAAAAATGTGTCCATTTCAGGTGTCACTTGTAAGCGAGGTGGCTACGGCGTATTTCAACATATTTATGTCCTGCCACAGAATCTCTCCTTTCATATTTTATGATATTGTTTCCTTTTTCGTTCTTTTGTGCCCTTCTTTTCATGTGGATGTGCTCTCTCTCTAGGACAGGAAAGGTTTTTTTTGTTGTTGTTTTTTGGTGACTAATTTAGCAAATTATTCACATTGCCGTGAAAGGAAAAAGCTTCTGTATCAATAGCCAAGTGAAGTAACCCTTTCCTTGCAGCAGTTAACACCTTGTTTTTTCTGCCTGAAATCTCTTTATGGTGATCTGGAATACAGTCATCTCATTTGCAGTAAGATAATTCTTCCTTTGTCAGAATGAGAAGATAGTGTTTTAGTCTAGAAGAAACTTGCACCATGCACTAAAAATGTTAAGTGAAAAAAAAATCTAACTACTGTATTTTAATGTCTTTACTAATTAATGGAATATATGCTTAAAACTAGAAAAGGATCACAAAATTTCCAGCTCAATATGTAAGAATCCTTCAGTTTAGTGCAGTATCCACTCATATGTTAAGCATTTTGTTTCACTGATTGTGAATCTCCTCAAAAACATGAACATTGGATAAATTAGCCAGTTTCAAAATATCAGAGAGCAATATGGGGTGGGAAGAAGAGTCCATAAAGAATAAAAGGGGGAGTGCAGGGCAATGGGGTCCTGGAATAGGGAAAGAGATCTGGAATGGGGAGAGGAGAAAAGACTATAGGAAACTTGCAGTGGGAAAATGGAAGGGTATGGGACAAGATGATTGAGTTGGCTAACCTTGAAGGTTTCAACACTCCCTGGGAGCCAGTTCCCAAAGGCTGGAGGAATGAGCTAGGAAGCCTGAGAAAGAGAAAGTGATGGCATGGAGAAAAATGTGGAAGGGGAAAAGAGTCCAGAGGGTAAATGGTCAGAGAGAGAAAGACATGGAAGAAAACTACAGTATGGGTGGGGAGAAAGAAAGTGTGCGTATCGTGGCCAGAAGGGAGTTGATAGGAAAATTTAAAAAATAATACAGTCCAAAAGGAGGGATAGAGATAATATGCCATAATATAAAGACCAAATGGAAAGAAATGGAGGGCAAAGAAGTGAGGAGAGACAGACAGAGATGAGACAGACCTATAGAGGTACGAAAGATTACATAAGCTTAAAAATTATGTACCGTTTACTAGAAAAGCCAAACACTAGTAAGTGGTTCAAAAAAATGTCAGCTGCAAAAGTTCATCTGCTAGAGCTTAGCCTTGTCCTTGTATATTTTAGCCGTTTTAATTAAAATGTTACATAATCCTGAATAATTTTACTATGTTTCTGTTCCAATTTCAGGCACTTAGAGAATGTGGAATCCATCTACTTCTGACTCATAGTTCTGAAACAATCAGAAAGCTCAATATAGTGTGTACTGTCAAAAAGCCAAAACCATAAATCTCATGAGTCCTTTAAGCAGTCTGAACAAAGCACCGGAAGTTACACTGTAGGGAACTGGCAGAAATATTGACTGGATGACCTAATAAGTCTTTTCCATTAATTTCTATGAGGCTATTAATATAGATTAGTACTTGACCTTTCTAGTAAACTGTATCTGTTGCTACATAGGTAGTCTGAAGAGCATTCAATTGCTTTTTAGTTACCTTCAAATGTTCACAGCAGTAATAGGAGGGCAGTTTGTCCAAGTCCCTTGTTGAGGAGTGAAAGCGTAAAGATCTTTCTTCGACCCTTTCCATACTTCTCAGAAGATCCAGGGACAAACTCACTCCTTGCATTCAAGGTAGCATAGGAGCTGATCCCCTAGCAGTTCACTTAGTCTCAAAGAGGGCATGAAGGACTATGGTGAGACCATGCCTCCTCTCCCACATCATAATATCTTGTTGAGCTGGCTTCCCATAGAAAGTGAAGCATACTGCACTATCCAAAGGACTGATCCTCCTGTTCCTTTCATATGCAAGTGCAGAGCTCAATGTAAACCACCCTCCAGATGTCCAGTTAAGCACTCTTCCACCACATGAGTTATTGCCAACAACACTGCCCCACAATCATAGCATGGAAAGGAAACTAAGCCAAACCAGTGCATAGTTGCAGGAACTCTGAACAAGCCAGATCCCAAGTGAGGATCCACAATCAAGTGGACAAGGAGGCAAATTCACTGAATTTACTGAGTGTTAGACTCTATCCAGCCAATGCCTCCACTCTATAAGAACATAGTTTTCAGTTGCTTGGAGGCACTGATTGTCCACACATGGTAAAGGGACAGTAGCATTCTTGTCCAGGAGTGCATGAGCTGCCATAGCAAAGGGCTGTCACAAGATCAGCTGTGGTGTCGCATCTCATTCCACAAGAGTGGGATTCTTCCCCTGAATACAAAGAGACCTTAGAGTTGGTACTGCACGTTGTTTCCTATCTGAAATGAGATATCAGTCAGCTGGAGATATAATAGTTTCATTTGGTTTCATCTGTCAACTCTCCAGTCAGATTTAACAATAATGGTATCTCATCAAAGGTCTAGCAGAGGTGTGTGTGCTTGCACATACAAACTGGAGATGGGTGTATAATTCAAGCAGCTGCTAACAATATGAGTGTCCAAATTCAGCTGTGTTAACAAGCTGAGAATGGTGACTGAGGCCTTAGACTACAGAGTATTATTCGTCTGTAGCAAACACCAGAGCAAATACAAATGTACACAGGACCAAAGGGTCTTCTTCCCAGGAGGTTCCTGATAGAACCTAAACACACTTGGGAGTTCCAGAAGTGACTCATCTCTTCAATATATTTGCATACTTTGCACATTTGTTTAAAATGTACCTTCCTTACTTAAAGCAAAGGACCGTGCAGACCTTCTTTGCACAAACCTTGACAACAGTGGCAATTGACATATGAAATTGGAGAGAAACGTTGTCAATCCTGAGGTGAACAATCAGTGTATCTTTTTCTAAAGAATACAATCATTCAAATGGCCTTGACAAATTCAAGAATTGGTCTGAAATCAACAAGATTAAATTCAGTAAAGACAAGTGCCAAGCACTACACTTAGGAAGGAAAAATCAACTACAAAATGGAGAATAACAGGTAGGTGGTAGTATTGCTGAAAAGGATCAAGGTGTCATAGTGGATCAAATATAAATAAGAGTTAACAATGTGATGCAATTGTGAAAAAGGCTAATATCCTCTGGGATGTATAAATAGAAGTTTTGTACTCAATACATAGATAATTGTTCCACTCTACTCAGCATTGATGAAGCCTAAGTTGGAATACTGTGTCCAATTCTGGGTGTCACACTTTAGGAAAGATAGAGACAAACTGTAGAGTCCAGATGAGTGCAAAAAATATGATAAAAGGTTTAGGAAGTTTGATCTATGTGGAAAAGTTAAAAAAACTGGCCTTGTTTAGTCTTGAGAAAAGACGACAATGGGGGGACCTGAGAACAATCTTCAAATACGTTAAAGGCTGTTACAGAGAGGATGGTGATCAATTGTTCTCCATGTGCACTGAAAGTGGGACAAGAAGTAATGGACTTAGTCTGCAGCAAGGGAGATTTAGGTTAGATATTAGGAAAAACTTTCTAACTTTCCCCTCCCCTCTGGCCAGCCTTGGAGCTTGCAGCACCACCACCCCCAACACACACACACCTTGCCGGACCACTCAAAAAGCAGCAGCAGAATGACTCCCGAGCTCAGCTGAGCTGCCCAGCTGGTGCTGGTGGCTGACCACACTGCAGCTGAAGGGAAACGGCGAAGGGACCCAGGGAGCCTCAGCCTCCCCAGCTCGGAATCCTGGGAGCAACAGGATAGCCCAGCTGTGGACTGGAGTTCTTTGCCCACCTCCTGGCCCTTTAACAACCGGTTCTCCAGGGAGGTCTAATTTTAGCAACCGGTTCTTGGGAACCGGTGGGAACCAGCTCCAGCTCACCACTGCTTCCAGCCCCCCATTTCTATGATTCTAAGATTTTCCCTTTCCTCAACCTCCACAAGCAAAATAGATAAGTAGAAGTGGATGAATAATTCAAAAAGCAAATTCATGTCAAGAATATTTGCCACATTCTATAAATATTTTGTAAACTTTTTTCTTCCGCCACCAGAACATTTGCGGAAAGCAAAAGGTTTCTGAATATTTATGCAAATGTGTTCACAGGAAGATTCTCATCAAAAGTGCTAGGGTGGCTATCTTGAATTCTCACAGATTTTCTGTCTCATCCTGTGAATCAGCACAGAAATCACAGAAAGTGTCCTACACTGGATGCCATTCACAAACCACAAATATCAAATAATTAATAGCTGAACAGTAGAAGATACAAGGACAAAACTCTCCACTCACTGATTTCTGTTCATTTAAATGGAGATAATTTGGACCATGGCAAATAATTCACTAGTAAGCCACAGGCAGAAATATGTTCACATTAAAGGTGAACCAATTCGAACAAACGAATTAATTAGAATCAAAATTATTCACAGATAATTCTAAATTGAACAGATATGTTGGTAATAATGGTGCTAGATGAACTATATGTAGATAGTAATGCATTTGGAAATTTTGTCTCCGTTCATTAAGATGATTTTTTCCTTCATTGCCTCTATCATGGAATTGTTTTGCCCTCACCCCCCCATGAGTCAATTCCCCCACATCCTGAAAGGAAAACAGCTTCCTCACTCCAAACTCTTTTTACTGATCCAGCAAAACTACCGTATGTAAGTCCAGAGTTTTTTGTTGTTGTTTGATTTGGAGACCTAGAGAAGTTTATAGAATAAACTACCTTCAGCTTGAGCCTCTTGAGACACAATTTTGATGCTTTCTAACCACAGAGTTACAAAATATCTTACATGAGCAGTTCTTGGTGGATTAGCTATCGGGCCAAGTGAGCAAAGAGGAGACTGAATTAAATGTTAGAACTCAAAATATGAAATTTCCTCAGCTGCCCCACAATTACTTCCTCACTGCTTCCAAGTGAAGGCAGAAAGATAATTCTCCTGCAGACTGCTTTATGAGGGCTGGGTATGCAGCTGGCAGAAATTCAAGGCTATATTTAAAGTATGGGGGAATGAGAGTGCTGAGGTTGAAGAGCTGTTTGAGATTGTAGAGAGGCTCTCTCACCCAGACAAGACTGTTTTCTGAGGGGAGAAGGGGAAAAGCTTTACAGAGCACTCTTTCCAAGCAATAGAATTTAAAATATGTGAAATCTGAAGCATACATAGAAAGAAAATAAATCTTCTAAAACCCTACTGGCATTTTGGTGGTCTCTCCCTCTGTTGTGTAAGACAAAATCTGCATTGGTACTACTAACATAAGCACTTCTTGGCTAGGAATACAAAGAATGTCTTGGAACAATGGACATGATTAATCAGTAGGCATTTGTGTGTGTCCAACACTGATTTACTGAGGATCTGCAAGTGGTTTGACAATTATTTGTTTAGATTTATCTACATGGCATAAAAGAGTGACTATTACAATCTTTGGGCACCCCTTGACAAATTTTTAAAGTGTATTCAAATACTAAGTGTGAGACCGAAAATACAAAATAAAACAAGAATGCCACTACCCAATGCATTGCCCTCGTAAGAATTTTCATTCTATCTATGGAGGTCAGCGAAGATCTCTCCTGTATAATGTTCACCCAAATTGTACAGAATAGTAGACTATAGTAAATCTATGAACTGGTCATACACCCAGCCTAGTTTTTTATTAGACGTGAATTTACTGATCTTAACTTAAAATGCATGTAGATTACTTAAAATGTAGTTCAGTGTATGTCTTTTGTACCTGTTGCCTTACATCCCCATGAGATTTCTGGAGGGAGTGTTAAACTTAATGTGATGCACTACCTGTGCTATTGCAAGATGCATGGTATAAGAATTACGCGATCCTTTATATTATAGGAGAATCTTTAAATGGTCTCAGTACAGCTGGGAGAACTCCCTGAAAACCGTTAGCATGAATAAGGTTGTCTTTAATGAAAAGGTTTTTAAATCTTGCCAAATTACTCATAAGCCTATTCATGCTTGTTTAAAACCAATTGAGAATTTAAAAGTGAAAGAAAAATTAATTTGGGGAGCAATTGTTCACAATAACTTTTAAACATTGGATGAGGAAGGGGCATAGTTTAGTGACCTGAATGCAGGTGAGTGAGTCAGATACCAACAAGTTCTAATCCCAGCGCTGATACTTACTGTCTTTGAGCCTGAACAACTCACTTAACCTTTCTGTCTCTGATTTCCTGTCTGTAAAATACATCATTATACTTACTTACCTACTTGACAGGAGGGTGATGAGGATGCATTAATGTCTGGGAAGGATTTTGAAGGTGAAAAGAACTATGTACAAAGTGCGAACTATCATTTGAGAACTCTAAAGTAGCCCAGGAGAAGCCAGAAGGGCTTGTTACCACAGATTGAAGGGATAGAATAGTAATACAGTATGGAAGGATATGAGGGAATTTCAAAAAGAAAAGCAGCAGAGAGTAAAGGAGGGAGATCCTGAAAAAGACTCACTCTCTTATTTATAGAGATCCTGGACATAAGCTTGTGTTACCATTAGTGATGGAGGAATAAGAAATTCTGCCAATATACGTGTAATATGAACAATATTTTAAAATATAAATTTTCCTTCCTATGAAAAGCATTTTCCAAACCCTTTGAGTTTCTCTCCTTTGTTCTCTACTGTTCTCTATCAAACAGAGAAAATTAGGAAAAGCAGGACACTCTTTCTTCCCTCAAGCTCTGCCCATTCCTCTGGTGTTTCTCTTTCAGGGCAAAGCTCCAGATCCAATTAAAGTCAATAGGAATTTTGCTACTGAGTTCAGCCAAAGCAGAATTAAATCATGTTTCCATTGTATTTTCCTTCTTTAAAACCATTAATTAGTTAAAATCATTTTTCTCCAGTTCAACTCTGGGATGGAGTTTCCCCTGAGACATGTACACTGGACAGCTCTATGCAAACTACTTAGTGGAAATACAATAAGTAATTCTGCAGTTTCCTTGTTGCTTGATGCAATGAGGTTCTTTCTTCAGGAGAATTTTCTCTAAGATTAGGATTCCTTGGATGGTGGGCTTACTCTCTACCTCTACTTCTCTCCCCCCCCAAAAAATCCGAACATGCAAGAGAGCACTGTATGTTACCCAAAGATGAAGGGCAAGAGATCACACATCTACAAATCCTTCACTCTTAAACACATCAATAGTAAATAGGGAGTCAGGTTTCACCAGCAAGCAGAGATGCCAGGAAAGTGCCAGGTTTTGCCAACTCTCAACATTTTATTTCATGTCTCTGGTACTTGATGGTTTTCTTAATGCTGCAACTCCTGGAATCAGGTGATTACTTAAGAAGTTCAGCTTTCATTCTTAAAGTAAAAAGTGAATCTCTAGACCACACAGTTGCAGAGAAAAGCTGGGGGGAAAAATCAAGTGCTCAAAAGTAATTAAAAAGAATATCAAATTTATTATTATTATTTTAAATCTCAGGGTTTTCCAGGGCCTGAGTCATGATTTTAAATACTCAGGGATGGAAATATTACACACATCCCTCCTATAGGGACAAAGAGATGGTTGGGCAAATGCTCCTCTATTTTTCTTCACACTCCTTCTCAACAAGGAGAAGGGTAGAGCAACAAGCTGTGGGTCATCCTCCTCTTCGCCCTTTCTACTGGATCCTCACACTAATTTAATTCAGCACAAAACAGATTCATCTTTGCCTATTATCTTAAAAGCTGGTGATTGATGCGTTTCCCAGAAAACTCTAAGCTTGTTAGGTCTCACAAGTGAATGAGACTATACCTGTTGCATAAAAAGTGGTCATTTATTAAATGATGAAATAAAAGACCATAGGCTGACACCTAGGAAATTTGGCATCTCAATGCTCTCAGATACAGAGCTGATCGGGAAATCTTTGGAACTGAAACTGTTTGCTAAATAAGTTCTTTTTCAATGATGCTTCTACCTCAGAAAATGATGAAAAATAATTAAAAAATGAAAAACACCCTGTTTTCTATTCAAAAGACTTTTCATTTTGAAATTTAAGCTAATTAGACAAAATAAATAAAAAGAAAAAGTTGAAATACAAATAATTTTGAAATTATTGAAACAACATTTTGATTGACCTGAATTTTTTTCCCTCAATTTACGGTTCATGAAAATCTTTGAGATCTTGAGTTTTTCCTCTAAATTTTAGACAGGAAAAAATGTTGAACTCCCAAAAATATTTGAGGGATAGGAAAACCTTTATCTACCCTCACTCATACTCAGATAGCATCCTTATCTACCTAGTAACAAATACACTGAGGTGCTTCAGAACAGTGGAGGAAAAGAGGATGGAGACTGATTTCATGAGAACTAATACATGCCCATTTATGTTTTACCATGTGTGTGCACAGAAATTAAAAATCAGCAAGAGTTCTAGGAAATCTTGCCCTCAAAATAGTTGTGTTGTGCAGTGATTGACTGTGCTGTTGGGTTCTTTGTTTTTGTTTGTTTTGCCTTTTTTTTTAATTGGCACCTTTTACAAAAACATAAAAGAAGTTCAGTGTCATGGGTATATACTAAGCTTTCTAAGGTGGGAACAGTAAATGAGCTACATTTTGCAAGAAACTGTTTTTAAGAAGTTTGAAAGGGGCTCCCTGAGTTTCTACTTCATATATTCTCCCAATGTAGGTACTTACAGTCCATGCTAGAATTACTTCTTAACCTTCTGTAGCAGTGAGGGACTCACCCCTGCGGGGCCTCCTGTTGATCATCTCTGGAATTAGCTCTCCCAGGTTTGGAGCGCCCCCTGCAGGCCAGTATCCCACTGCCGCTTGGCTCGCGCGTCCCTCTCTGGACTCCAGTGCCCCTTTATCTGGGGTGCTGCCCCCTGGCCATACACCCCTCAGTCTCAGGGTCTCATCTCCCCAGGGAACCCCCACCACTTCTCCTCACCTTGCCTCAGCCATAGGCTACTGCTAGTCACCAACCAGCCCCCGTGCCCTGGGGCAGACTTCAATGTCAGCCACTTATCACAGGCAAGGTTGGGTCTAGACCTGCTGCCTCTCTCTGCAACCCAGTGCCTCTATGGGGCCTTGGACAAGGCCCTGCAGCCTAGGGAGTTGCCAGCCTGGAGCTCCCCAGCCCCTCTGGCCTTTCCCCAGCCCTGCCTCACTCTAGGCACCCTGAGCTTTCCAGCAGCCAGCCTCACCCAAAGGCAGAGAGGGACTCTGTGTGTGCTTCTGATCCACTGCCCTCTTATAAGGGTCAGCTGGGCCCTTATTAAGCCAGCTTCAGCCTGACTGGGGCATGGCCCCCAGCTGAGGCTGCTTTCCCCAGTCAGCCTAAGCTTGTTGCTTTCTTAGCAGCAGCCCTCTCCCAGTCTCAGCCCTCTCCCAGAGCTGATTTCAAGCCCTTCAGGGCAGAAGCGGGTGACCACCCTGCTATACCTTCTCTTTGTTAAAATAGATAGACTGATCTTCTTTAATCTCTCACTGTACATCTGGTATTGCAGACTTCAAATAATTATTGTCATTCTTTTCTGAGCCCTTTCCAATTTGTCAACATCCTTTTAAAGTTGAAAGTAACAGACATGATCAAGTGACAGTCACACCCAGTAGGCTCTGTAGGCATAACTAACCAGGAGGAAAAAAAATGGAGATCAGTAAAAATAAATACCTAACAAATATTTTACCACAGAAATTGCCAACATCAACTATTTTACTATAAAATATCCTAGATTCCAACTACAGCCGTTCCCAATTTATGTACAGCAATATTAATGTAATATATCTAATAGTCAAATGTATCACATATTAAATACCAGCAACATGATTGTTTCCTTTACCTTTTTCCATCTGGCATCTGGATAGCTTGCTTGGTAATTTGCTGGCTGACTACCTACATTCTGACTGGCAGAACAAGCTGACTTGCTCCAGATGGACCGATGGCCAACTGGTAGAAATTGCAGCCAACTTTTCATCTCCCTCTTTTCTGAATTCCCTTAGATTTTTAGGAAATTATTTTGAAGCCTTTCCCCCAAATCAGAAACAAACAATCAAATAAATATATAAACCTGCTACTGTGGCATGGCATTTTTAAATATTTATGGCAAAAGGACCAAGAAATCCATCTTTAAAAACAATAATCAGATACCAATTATCGAAATCCATTGGACACTAAATACCAATCCAGATAATGGGACAAACCATCCCATTTAAAATTGCTTTACACAGAGTCAAATATCAGGACTAGTGAATTCATTTTTTAAAAAAACCCATTTTATTGACATGCACTACAGTCAAAATATATAAACACACGCTTTAAAAATACCATGAAGCTAAATCAGCAAGGGGCTGTTAAGAGCCCTAGAGCTGCACTGGGTGTAAGCAGTCTGCCAGATATTAAACTCTGAATTGAACTCTTTCTCTGAATGCAAAGAGAGGGGGAAGATTAGCTAAACCACTTGTGCTTCACACTCCAAAGGGGCACACTGGCTAGGGGTGCATGCTAAGGCCTTTAAAAGTGTGTAGTAGGAGTAACCAGAGAATATATTCACTTACGGTATGTCTACACTGCAATTAAAAACCCACAGCTGGCACATGCCAGCCAACTCAGGTTTGCAGGGCTCAGAATAAGAGTCTGTTTAATTGCAGTGTAGATGTCCAGGCTCAGGCTGGAGTCCAGACTCCAAGTTTGTGCAAGGTGGGAGGGTCTTAGAGATCAGGCTGCAGCCCACCCTGGAATGTCTACACCACAGTTAAACAGCCTCTGCAGACTGAGCCCTGTGAGCCCGAGTCAACTGTTATGAGCCAGCTGCGACTGTCTAATTACAGTGTAGACATACCCCTTAGCGCTTGAGGAGTAGCCATTCTTCAGAGGCTTCCAGCACCTGCCATTGGTGCACGAATAAACTTTTAATATGATCTATCAAAATATATAGTTCTAACATACAGAATGTGCTATCATTCAATATATACTGCAGCTTCACATTCTGGATTAAAATAAATCAATTCAGCTACATTAATTTATATATTTTAGCAAAGCAAAAACACACATTTTTAATAACGCATTTTGCCACATAGCAGCTGGACATAAGAAATTATTCTAGTCAAACATTCTCAGGCAGTGAAACAAACTTGACAGGTAATACTAAACTTCTAAAAAAATATTTGCACTCCAACTGGCAATGAGCACTTCTCAAAAAACTAACCTCCTACATAGTTAATTATTGGAACTTGCAAGACTAGCTGTAAGCCATCTGGGGACTCCTGAGTCCCAGTAGTATTATAGGAAAGATCTGTAGGCTAACACATCTGAAGATGTGTTTGCAGGCCCCATTGCAGCCTAGACTCCACTTTATTTATTTGCCATATGTAATCCAGTCAAACCACAGCATTCTAACCAACAATGTTCAAGGCACGAAGACCTCCAGGAAGGTGAGTCATTTTGCAGTCCTCAACAACGTGTGTCACGGTTTGTGGCTGCCCACGATGACATAGTGGACTGTCTCAAAAATGCCATGGAAATTCTGCTGCAGCACAAATTCCATGTCCAGTATGAAACTGGTCGAGAAGGCTCAATTGCATTTGTGATAAATCAAACCCAGATAACCCTTTTTTAGCATTATGATTTACTGGATCTTTCATCCTCCAGAAAGTTGCTTTTCAATGGCCTCAACCAAGATACACCATCTTTAACAGTTTTTTATGAAATAGATATTTGTGGCTGGATTCCAGTTCAGAATGTACAGTGTTCCCCTGTTAGCCCCTGGCAAGACACTTAGTAAACCTCCAGAGAGTCCAATTTCCATATTCGTTCTTATGGCAGATGTTCTATAGCTAGAAATTGTATTACCACAAAAGACTGGGCCTTCGAACTCAAAGCTTTGGCTAAATTAATGTCAGAAGCTGAAAAAGAAATAGCTTGCTATAGTTCTAGTCACTCATTCTATCCTATATAAAGTCTGATAGGGTCTTCTGAAGAACTGTCTGACTGGCTATATTTGAATGCTGATTGTCCAATCACAGAATTCATAGATTTGAATGGGAATGGATTATATAACTATGAAACAGCCATACTCCCCTCCAGCCATATGACTCTTGTATGACTACAAATATCTTCAGGGGATGAGTGTATAAACTGAATTGGGAATTTAATCACATCCTTCATAGTAAACAGCAACACTACAAAGCAATAAGACTCCAATTCCCTGCATTAGCAATATTCTGCCTTCTGTGCTCCCCAAAATGTGGAGTTATAGGGTGCCTTCCAGGGAATTATAACAGCAGCCACTACCCTTATAAGTCACTGGCATACCTTACTGTTTATTTGCCTGGTTAAATTTCTTTATTCCCTTCTACATTGCTCTCATTCCAACTCCATCTTCAGTTTCCACCATCTCCACATTTTTGTCTTCTCTACCTTTAAATTTAGTCTCTCTTTTTCTGTGTGACCAAAATATATTATTCTTTTACACACCAAAGAGGTTTGAGCTCTTGTTCAATTTTCCATTGTAGTATTCTCTCTTCAAATTTGATCCCGACCTATCCCCAATTCGATTCCCTCCTGTTTGTTCAGCCTGTTCTGTCTGCTATATTGCTATCCTCTTTTCATATTTCTCATTCTCCTGCCCTATGTTTTTTGTCATTTTAACACTTCCTTCATATATTCCCTGTTGTTCTTTTTACCTTTCACCTCACTGATTGCTGGCAACCTGAGAGCAGTTCATACTACTGGCTGCCTTCTTTCCATCAATCCCTCTTACTGTCATCACTCCCTGGAACACATCACCAGAGTGGGCAACCAAGCTGTGAGCAGAACACCTCTGTCCTATGTTAAACAGAGTGAAGCGGATTCTTCTGATCAGCACTGAGCTCTCACCCTGGGCAGGGCCGGCTCTAGCCATTTCGCTGCCCCAAGCATGGCGGCACGCTGCGGGGGGCGCTCTGCTGCTCGCCGGTCCTGCGGCTCAGCTGGACCTCCCGCAGGCGTGCCTGCGGATGCTCCACCAGAACCGCGGCATCAGCGGACCGTCTGCAGGGACGCCTGCGGGAGGTCCACCAGAGCCGCCTGCCGCCCTCCCGGCAACCGGCAGAGCGCCCCCCGCGGCATGCCGCCCCAAGCAGCAGTTGGCGAGCTGGGGCCTGGAGCCGGCCCTGACCCTGGGCCTGTGTTCCTGGAAGAGCAAGTGGCAATGATGATCAAAGGACTGAGGAAAAGAAACAGTTGGAAATGTGCAGTTTTTTCTGTACAACCAGTAAGTATGGGAAGATGAGGAGAAGCTTGGGATCTCTTCTTGATCAAGAGATAATTAAGGTCAGGAATTAGTCTTGCCTGTGAAGTAATTTTTCTTTCATGTGAGTGTTAGGTGGAGGTATATACACCCCCCCACACATGCTGCTGCCAGCACCACCGCCACTCCCATCCTGCACTCCTGGCTTGTCCAAGTTTCACATTAAATTCAATGGGAGATTTGGATCAGGCAGGAATGGGCCCTCCATTTCCACATAAGATGAGTGGAGCCCTAGAGTAGCCCCTACCAATGTTGATGGGATATCCCTAGGAGTTTCACTTACTAATCAAGGACAGGGTATAAGCGCGGATTGTAAACACTCCTTTAGAAGATGAGGCATATATGTATGTGAAGAATCTCATTCTTTTACTATTTCTACCCTACACCTCCCCACAACGTTTTCAACTAATTTTGAAGGAGGCAAATGATCCAAATGTTAGTATAAAATTCCTCCCAGCTTAAAAGGCTTCTCTAGATGAGCTGCTGGACAATCAAAAAGAGCCAAATATTTCAAGCTGCTAATAATAATTTTACATTTTTACTGCTATCTCCTGTACTGGCCCATCTTGGCAAACATACATGTACTCCAGAGCAGGTACATTTAACAAGAAAATACACATACTTGGACAAATTGTACATTCTCACACATAAAACTACTTGAAGTCAATGGAGCAACAGGTATAAAGATTGTATTTGGTCCTCTACATAAAAAAAAGTGACAAAGAGTCCTGTGGCACCTTATAGACTAACAGACGTATTGGAGCATGAACTTTCATGGGTGACGAATGCATGCCTCTGATGAAGTGTGTATTCTCCCATGAAAGCTTATGCTCCAATATGTCTGTTAAGTCTATAAGGTGCCACAGGACTCTTTGTCCCTTTTTACATAAAAAAGAGAAGATTGGTCATGTAGTTAAGGCACAAGACTGGAATCAGTAGATCTGAGTTCTATTCTCAGGCTTCCTAAATTGTTTTGGGCAAGTTATTTAAGGTACAGACCTAGGTATCTAGATTTAGGCACCTAAATTGATAGTGTGGGCCTGATTCAAAGCCCTTTGAAGCTTACAGCAAATGATTTTCACAGGCAATAAGCACCCGTATCTCCTACTGAAATCAGCTCAGAACCTCTAGCTGGCACTCATATTTGAAATTTTTAGCTTCAAATGTAAAGCTCAACTAGTAGTATAAAGGAGGAGAAATCCTCCAAAACCTCAGAAACTTTGCTGTAGTTCTAACTACCAAAGATTAAGAAAATCAAAATGCTTTTAAATTTAAAAGCTTTAAATTTATTGTTTTCATATCATGTGCCAAACATCTATCATGAAGTCATGGAAGTATAAAATAATGGTTCGCAGTTGCACCTTCCCAGATGATGAGGCAAGGATATGGCAAAGAGAGCAAGCAAATTTTACTGAAAACATAGACCCTACCTAATTGGCCAAGGATGAGCAAACGCTTCCCAATGGAATCTTGCAAACAAAAACTCTGAGCTTTTTAAATACAGCATGACAACATAATCACTTTTTCCATCACAATCTTTCCTATCAGAAAACTTGATTATTGAATAATAATTGATTGCAGTGTTCTACCTAAAGAGAAAGCCAGAATTGCTTGGATCTTCTGTATCCAATTAACTGCAGGCTAAGCAGAGCTGAAGTCCAGTTGTCCAGGGTTTTTTTTATTGTTAAAACATACTGAAACTATTGTTTAATTCTCCTGCTTTCTGAATGGCTTGTTAAGGGGATGGAAATCCCCAGTCATGTTTATCTGTTCCTGGATCCTTCTTATGAGCCCCTGTAAATGCAGACCAGCATTATCACATTTTAAACACCTAGGCAACCTATCAGAGCTCCAGGAAAGTAACACACATGCTGTGTGTAGTCAATTGTGAAAAAAATGTTCCTAATAGAAAAGACATGCACGCTTTTTTTTATTCCAACTATGCCTTTTTAAGGAAGAGTCTTATGGAAAAATCGTATGGAAAAGGTTCCATTTTGGAATATCAATTAGAAATAAAATCAAGTTACTGAGTGACATTTGGTTTCTACACAGCTGGAGGGAGAAATGCTTTCACCTGTGCACAGTCAAAAATAAATGAGCATATGTTTTGCAGTTAGTTTTACATTTAGAAGGAGAATACAAGGAGAGATGGGTTTGGAAAGAGTGTAAATTCAGGGACCAAAAGCCACAACTGGGAAGAACTAGGGAAAGGAAATTATAATAGTCTGGGGAAATTGTCCCTTCTCTCCTAGTAAGAAAGGGACAATTTTCTATGACGCTTATATCACATCTGAGCAGTAACAGCTGGATCCTACCAAATGTTAAGTAATCTGGCCCCATTCCAGTAAAGCACTTAAGCACATACTTAACTTTAATCGGGTGCGTAGTCTTATTAGACTGATCACATGGTTAAATGCTTTGCTAGTTTACAGTAAGAGTTCTCAGACTATTACAGCCCTAAAATCCTGTATAATCTCCAACAGGCAGGAGCAGATACTATTGTAATTAGAGCAGGGCAAAACATTTTATTCAAAACATGGCAGCTTTTCAAAATCAAAAACAACTTTCATGAAAAGGTTTAGCATGTTCACCAAAACCAAAAATTCAAAGATAAAACTACAGATTTGTCGTCCCCGTCCCAATTTCTCCTCCTCTTTCCCTTTTTGAGATTAAATTCAGCAGAATGAATAAAGAAGAAACACTTTTGGAGGACAGGAAGAGTCCCATTTTTGTTTTTCCTTTTTCCACTCTAATTTTTCAAAACTTCACCTATTTTTAATAAGTTACACAATAGAAAATGGAAAAAAAAGAAAGAAGGTGGGAAAAGGGGAATCCACCAACCTGGACATAATTCA
Organism: Chelonoidis abingdonii; assembly: GCF_003597395.2. Taxonomy (NCBI): domain Eukaryota; kingdom Metazoa; phylum Chordata; order Testudines; family Testudinidae; genus Chelonoidis; species Chelonoidis abingdonii. Next base: position 45,807,962 of record NC_133773.1, read on the forward strand.
TTTTACTGCATGCAATGGTAAAAGAGGAGAAAGGGAGAATACTCAAAAATTTCAAAAATCTGAAATTAAAAAAAATGTAGAAAATCATTGCATTTCAAGCTGTGCAAAATGGGAACAACGTCAATTATTTTTGTGAATTTTTTTATCTTTTTTGACCAGCTCTAGTAGTAATCATGATTGTGGCAAACTTTAAATAAAAGTGCACTATGAAATAATAATATTAATAGTAAATAGCAACAGCACAAGAAGGATTTAAGTCCATGACTGCAACTCTGAGTGCAACAAAAGGAACTGTCACAGGACCTGCAGCTTCTCCGGCAATTACTAAGCAGAGCCAGGAGCAACAGTTAATCCAGTGACTTCGGAACCTCAGTCAAAAGACATTTTTCCTTCCCATCATTCCACCAGCATCTGATAAGCTACCAGTCTGGGGGTATATAGCTGCAAAATAAGGACAGAAACTGTACCCTAAAAAGTCAATATGCTGATACTTTAGTATCTGCACATGTAGGCAATGGGTGTATCATTGGTCATCTTCTGCAGAGATTACAGATGAATTCCATTTTATGTACGCTAATTATTCTTAAAATAGAAAAGACACAGTCATAGGATAAGTGGAGCTATAGACCAAGAATGTAATTGTTCACCTGGGTGGAAGTAGAAGATGAGAAAAGAAATCTGCCACACCCTTCTCACTCCAAACGAGCTGGTTTCTGCAGTTTTTGTTCTGGATTTGTTCAGCAGTGTACCAATTCCTTTCCTCTATATATTATCTGTGGTTTGCATTAGCAGATGTTTAAATAGAATGGCATATTATTTACTTCAGTCCACAGCTCTGAGAGTTTTGCATAGCTTTCCCCCTTGCTAGCACTGTCACAAATAAATCATTGCTATAATCCATAAAATAAGTGGACCTATGGAGCATGTACATAGTGTTTTAAATTAATCTTTTAGGGGGAAATGTCGCAGTAACCACACTGCTTATTCAGTCACAAACTATTCTAACTGGAAATGTCTAGTGCAAAACAGCATGTGACATTACAATCCAGATGTGGAATTTAACTAGCACAGCAACTATTTCTATAAGTGCAATATCAACATCTTTAAAAATTCCAAAGTCATGTCCAGGACACTGATTGCTTCTGACATTTGATATGGAAATCACAGAAGCCATTCACAGTTAGGGATTCTGTGCCCCCATAGTTCTGTCATTGTCTATGTCACTTTGAAATATTTAGGAAGTTTATGACTATGCTTTCAAATCTTTGGGGTTCAGTGGTAAAAATCTTGGATTCTGTCTGAAAAAAAATCATTTTGCAAACTGACATATGGATATGGAGCACAATGAATAGTCACGTTTTAATGAAAAAAACATGAAACAGCAGGACATTATTTTAATGCAAACAATCATGATTGGCCTAAGCTGTAGTTATATATAATTTTTAGTGTGATGTTGGATAATTTAGCTCCATGTGAATTCAATCTTCTGGGGTGTTTGAATCACTTTTGATCTACATTTGGTTTGGTGACATATTGAGGCAAAAAACTCTGTACATGCACTAAAGTAAAAAACTTTTTTACATGCTCTTCCAGCAGTCACTTCTTTTTTGATCTATTTATTTTCCTAGGAGATTCATTTCTGTGGTGCACGTGAAATGGTGTTATTTGGGGATAAAAGCTACATGAAAGCATTCAAAATTTACCTGGGTAAAAACCACACAGGGCTAGAATCCAGGGCCATAAGCACTGGGGTCTACTGATGCAGCCACATCACCACAGGAAGCTCAGACTAGACTCTTCTAGGAAGACCCTGTTAGGCTGGACCCAGCAGGAAGTACCATCCTGTAGGACATTCCATCCAGCAGGTTCTGAGTGGCTGTTCCTCACAGCCCACTGATTGGCTGGCACCAGGGCCGGCGCTTTCATTGAGGTGAACTAGGCAATCGCCTAGGGCGCCAGGATTTTCGGGGGGTGGCATTTTGCTGAGGGGAGGGGTGGCAGGCGGCTCCGGTGGACCTGCTGCAGTCGTGCCTGCGGAGGGTCCATTGGTCCGTGACTCCGGTGGAGCTGCCACAGGCATGCCTGCGGATGGTCCGCTTGTCCCGCGTGGCTCCAGTGGACCTCCCTCAGGCACAGCTGCGGCAGCTCCACCGGAGCCACGGACCAACGGACCCTCCACAGAAGTGGCTGCGGCAGCTCCACCGGAGCCACGGGAGTGGCGCACAGGGCGGCAAAATGGCCCTGCACCTAGGGCCCGAAAAACTCTAGTGCCGGTCCTGGCTGGCACCAGTACTTGAGCCAGGAAACCATGTCAAGGAGTTGTGTGAGCAACAGTACATACTCCTCACATTTCGTGCTTCAGACCCCGTGTGTCAGAGACTCCAGCATCCGACCCCTGCATGCCTCTTGGTTTATATTCCAGCCTCCCTCGGACATCCCACTAACCTGACTCCTCGCTTGCCCTCTGGCCTGTCTTGGACTCTGACCCTCTGGTACCCGACTTAGCCCAACTGCTGCTCTGACCAGTAGGTCTGAAACTGCCACACACACCTGGTCACAACAATCAGGTTATCAGCATATTGTGTGCAAATATTTTCAGACTGAATGACCATTGTCTGCCAAAGAGTACTTTGAGTAGGAAGACCAGACTTTTGCCATATGTCAGAATGAGTTTGAGATCTGCAGAAATCCATATCTTTTATCTATTTTGAATACTTCACAGTGTTCTAACAGAAACCCCTCGGGTTTCATCTGTTGTGCTACCTTGACACTATTTAAATAAATATTTAATATTTATTCATTAAGTTGCCAACTCTCACAATTTTATCACAAGTTTCACAACATTTGGTGTTTTTTTAAAGCCCCAAATCTGGGAGTCAACTGATTATGTGAGAATCAAAACTTTCATTTACTTTTTTCCAACCCTGATGATTGCAGAGAAAAACCTGAAAATATGACTTGAATATACCCTATAAGCTCAATCATAAAACAGAAAAAGAAACCCAACAATTATTTTAATCTTATTTGTAAGCCTTCCTCATGATTTCTGAATGTTTAGGGTGACAATATTGAGTTATAACAAAATGAAAATTACATTTTGGCCTCACTTGTATTCCAGTTCTTTTTAAATCAATGGTAATATCAACTGGTATATTCAGGAATGATATATCCAAAAAGTACCAAGCAAAGAATCTGAAGTCTTTCTACTCTCTGGTTTTAGGAGTTTCTGATTTAATGAATTCCAGCTATGAAGCCTCATTGGTTCATGTGTAACTTATTTGATTTGTTCCACAATTCACTTATCTAAAAATTCTTCACACACGCCCTTCCTGAACAGACAATGCCATGTTTGTGAAAATGTTTAAACAGTTTGGTTTTGTTCCAATATAGAATGTAAACAATTTTGAAACCTCAAAAGTTGCTGTGAAACAGAATTGTGGTCCTCTGGTCAGCTCTAAATCATTGCTTCCAAGATCTTCACTCAGCATAGTATTTGTCCTGATATTTTATATTCCCCTCACTTACTAAAAAAGCTTTTTCTGCCAAAGAATGTTTGTGACAGGGTTTCATAGTATATCCTGACCTAGAGAAACTCAGTGATTTGGAACTGGATTTCTTCAAGGGTTCAAATAAATATAGTGTTCGTGTCTTTCTACCACCTACAGATCTATATGGCAAGCCCACATGTTCAGCTTTGCTGATACAAATGAATTGCTGTTTTGTGAAAAATTAGTTTTATGTAGTGTTTTTTTAATTACAATTACCATTCATGCAATGAATGATTTTGATTGTAAAAATAAAACCAAATGCTAATGGCACAATAAAAAAATAAATCCATAAACTTACCATTTAGCGGTTCCAGACCAGATATATTCAGTTTTAGTGCAATGAGATACATTATCACAGTTCTGATCCTAGTACCTACTCAAATGCCATATTAAAAAATTTACCCTTTTCTTTTACCTCAAAGTGTGTGTGTGCACTTGTGTGAGAGAGGCATACACAGATTCTCCTTGTCCTTGGAGTGTCTCCTTGTGGTGGGTGTGATGGTCTCAGGAAATCTACCTCAGTTTCCCATGACTGTCAGCCTACCCTGGCTGTAAACCACGATAAAAAGTAACAAAGTCACTTAATCCAAAGCCAATAAACATACCTAACAAAAGAATCCCCATCCTAGCCAGGCTCATCCTTCAGCCTTCTTCCTCACAGTTGGGATTCTAGCTACAATGGTTTGCCTTCCTGCTTAGCAAGAGGCTCCATGACTCTTTTCTAATCAGTCATCTGTCTCAGGTTTACTTTCCTCTTAAGGACTTAAGCCACAGTCCTCCTGTATCTTGGGACCAAGCCAGGCTCCTTCCCCATGCAGAAGCAGCATGTCTGTCTCCTCCACCAACAGCCCTCAAACTGCTTAGCTTTCTTCTTCTTAAGTCCAACAGGCTGTACAGGTGTAACGGGGTGGGACTAATTGCACAGAGCTTGCTAGCAGGCTGCCCTATTACAATGTGCTCTAATATAAGTGGATACGAACAAATTTCAGCTCAAAATAGAGACTGAGAATGCAGATTGAAGCCAAAGTGTCTTGTTGGAATTTTGCCCTTTCCTTTCTTTCTGGTCACAACTGCTACATTTTAAATCTCTTCCTTACCCTTTTCTCTCTGGATGGGAAAGAGAGTAAACAGCCTTCTCTAAAACAGATGCTAATAAGCAAACTTTCTAATTACAGCCATATTACCTTCCCCTTTCACTCGCTAAGGCCAAAATCCTTAACACTGGGCACATTCTGAGTAACTGGGGAATATGTTGGGAGTGGGAGTGATTATTTTTTCTTCCAACCCCTGCAGAATCACCCATCTGTGAATTGAAAGGACCACAGCCTGAAATCAACAGTAGCTACTGCTCCTACTGTCCTCTCTGTGCAGAATTTTGACCAGAGAACATGCATAGCAATGTGTCTGCTATTATTACCCCTTCTTCTCCTTGACCCTTGCCCTACATTCTGAAGGCTGAAAACTGACTGGATTTGTTAAGTACAGATACAGAAGCAACTGACACTCCCATAAAGCCTGCCCATCTTGCACATACAAACATATTATGCTTGTCAAATGTCTCATTTCAATACGTGTGTTTATGAGGGGAAGGTGCAACCCACATTTTTGTTTTTGTCTATGACATGCATCTTCTTGAATATTTTTTATGCTAATGTCATGATACCCTAAATTATTGTTTGTTTGGCAGTATTTTTCTTGTTGTTTTTTTTTTTTAAGATTATTTAGTGATTGTTCTGTCAGTGTAAGGATAATTCTACTGGCAGCCCCTGACACTGTACAGTGCTGTAGCCTTGCTTAGGATGGGTAACGCATTCCTCGGCTGCAAATGAAAATGATTGCCAAGATTATCATGACACCATCAATTCTCTATCAAAAAAACCAAATAAGCCCACTTACTTTCTTCCAGTATGACAAACGGACAGCTTCTACGATTGTGTGTGAAGCAGTCAAACCCTGAGACTTCATAAAGCTGCATAGGAGACAGGGCATGTATCTATTTTCGTTACACATATATAGTGCAGGGGCTCAAGCACATATTGCTTCATGAAAGTTCAGTATCTAGGCTGAACAGACAAATGTCATTTACAAATCCCAGACAATGTTCTAATAAAATATGACCTAAACAATTATACTTTTCCAACTGCACTTTTAAACCCAATCTCCTCCCTATAATGATCTAGAAAAGACTAATGTATAGCACAAATAAACATCAGGCTCCTCTGAAGTTTCTGCTATGGAGGTCAGAGCTCTGCATGGTTGGCATACTTTTGATGCCACTTGCAAAGCAACAAGCATCTCCTTTTATTGATGATGCAGATTGTTTCCAAATTACTCAGCATGACTTTTTCCTCAGCAACTTGCTCCTGAAACTTGAAAGAAAAATAGTGCACATTTAATCAGAAAAATGCTTCACAGATTTCATAAGGAAGTAGAGGAGAAAAAGCTGTTTCACAGGGGCCAGGATTGAGGGGCTAAACAAAACCTTCAGGCACTCTTTCACAAGTTATTTTCACTTCTTACAATTTGCGCAACCAAGTGGGTGGCAACATGTCTATCTACTCTCCTTGTTTTTCACCAAATGAAACTAACATGACTTAAAAAAAACATTTTTAGCTAATAGCAACCATGCCTATATTATTTTCAGATTGATTCTATGTGCAACAGAACCAGTTTTCTCATTAAATACAAAAATAAATTAGCATCCCAGTGAGATTTACCGGTTGTTGTTCATTATGTTTGGTATGCTCACTGCATGGAAGAAGGCAATGACACATGGTAGGGGTTTTAACCAGTCCATGTCTTTATTAGTCAAAATACATCCAAGGTTCCCATTGGGGGACAGCCCAGTGCAGTCACTCGCACTCCATTGATCTCTTGCCAATTTTTGGGGTACTCCCAATGCAGGGGAAGCCAACTATCACACAAGGTGGTTTTCTGGGCATCTCCACCTGCCTATGAACATCCTTCCCCCTTTTGGGGGTTGAGGCAAGAGGGGACCTTGGCCCCAAGCCAGCACTGTGATAGAGCACATTGGTGGAGTGGCCTCCTGGGGTAGACTCCTAGTCTGTAGTTTGCATTTGTCCCCATCTCATAAGGAAGTGCCTTTGGGATGACCAACAAGTTCCTACACTGCTAACCTGCCTCAAGGAGGCACCAGCATCATCTCAGCTGCCTCCAACCCACCCCACATGGGCCACCTCGGAGTTCAGGTGCTCATCCAGGAACAAACTGCCACCTATGTCAGAGAAATGAACTCCATCCCCTCGCTCAAACTCTGCTGCACTCTGAGCTATGCAGTCATATCAAATAACCAAGCCATCTCAGAACTCCAGTCATGTCAATACTTTCCAGCTCGTCTTCAAGCATAATATCCCCATGCTGAGAGGCTTGTTTTCCAGGAGTCCAATATCCCACTTAGCCTTCCAAATCCATTTGAGCCTAGAGCACGATCTCAGGGGGTTCTCGCTTTGGTGTATAACAATGGTATCCAGCATGTTCTCACAGAGCACCAGCCCATGTAAAAGAGGCATTTACTTTCTGCAGTGGCAAGACAAAAAGTCACATCCAGCACCAGGCCCAATGGCAAGCCCCTACTGAATTACACACTCTCTTGTAAACCCAGTGCACAATGCTGTGCCCACAAATTCATGTGCGCCAATACATTCTATATAATAGATATGGGGAAGGAACCCAGATAGTTACAAATGGCAGCACTTAAAGCCCCTCCAACCACCACCCTGGCTAGCTGATTAGCTGTAGTGAGACCAGTTTGGGGTTCTGGTATAGGCCAACGCCTGGGGAGTCCCACAATCCCCCTGAATGCCTCGACTGCCATTCTGTAAGCTAAAAGGTGAGAGGTGCAAGTGCTCCCTTGACTGTGGATACTGCTTCCAGAGGGCTGGTGGCATCTGCTCAGGCATTTCTTTAGCTCCCACTGTTAGTGCTTGGAAACTGCTAACCTGCAGTGGAGAGAGCTTCAGTTATGCCAGTGTACAGCCCAGGGACATGCTTGGCAGTGAAATGAACATTGCATGCACATTTCTGTTTGGGAGCATTAATTGTTTAACATTTCTAGACATGGGCAAAGCCTTAGTCAAATTAAAGATTCCATGCAGGTGAGTCACTCTTTCCCCTCTCACAAGAAGAGATAGGGAAGAAATTCCAAAGTTGAGACATTTCCTCCATTCAGGAATCTGGTAATGAGTGTTCAGTTCACCCAGCAACTGACTAGTGCACTCACTTTCTGGAAGAATTCTGCACTGGCACTAAGTGATGTGCTCCTTCAGGATTAGTATATAAGGACAGAGATGGACACACTGAAAGTCTTTGAAGACAGAGTCTTGTAATCGAGACTTTGGCTGGGGTGGGGAATTAAGCTCCGACCTACACTAATGCAGTGAGGCCCCAGTTAGAACACAGGGTTCAGGGTAGCTACCACCAAAGTATCCCATTTACACAAGACCAGACAGCAACTGTGCAAAGCTGCAAGCTGCATCATGCTTTGAATACATGGCTCAGTCTCATGAGCATTGAGGAAAAGAGATATGTCAGGGACTACTATGTTTAACCACATCCCCAGCATGGCAGAGATTCCAGAGCAGAATTGGTGCCTTACTCAACAAGCAGGAGTAACTTTAGCTTTATAAGTGAGAGCTCAGTGGAGGGGAAGGTGTGCGAATGTCTCCACTGAGACATTACACCAGCCAAAATAAGCTAACAACCAATTCAGTTCTGCACAGCATCACATACTAGCCTATTCCCTGCAGCCCATACAGTGTTTGCTCAATGTACAATTCGCAGGGCTGTTTTGACTTTTCAATCACCTTCCCCAAGATGATCTATTGTCTTGGTTTCCCTTGAGAGGGGTGGGGCTCAATAAGGTGTGGGAGTAGTCATTTGTCTTCCAATCACAGATAATAATCCTCTCACTTTCAAAGGCTGAATTCTCATGGACAAAGACTTCTACACCTCAGAGGGGGAGCGAGACAGAGAGGAGACAAGCCCACTATTTTTTGGTGGGTGGGAGGGACAGGGAAGCAGCTTTCATAACCTCTACTGTGTAAACATTGTAGGGACTGTGGGATTTATATGCACTGACAGATGAGTTCCTGAGAACTCAGTTGAAAGTTATGAACATAGTATGCTTAGGAGTGGAAATTTCCCATCTTCAAGACAGAACAACCATGATACAGTTTGCAGTCTCAAGGCCCTTTCTTACAGCAACTACATTCTTGCTGACCACATTTAGAGGGACAAAGTCATCAACAACGCAATACTGGATACACAACCTATTGCCAGTGATTGAAGGTTTCCATTTTCACTTTCAAAAGAGCCAGTTTTTATACCGTGCATAGGTTTGCAGCTAGGAACTGAGAGCCAGCAAGGCAGGGTACATGCATTTGGTGCTCTGTTCAAATAAAGAAGACTCCATACCAGGAGCAAGAGCCAAGCCAGTCAGCATCACATTTAGTCCCAGACCAGGATGAGCAATCACTCACCATACCGCCTTACTGTATCAGTGATGGGCACAGAGTAAGAACTGACTAGACTAGCACAACAAGGCAAAGTGATCAGATAAAATCTGCCCCGCTGTAGTGGGGGCAGACTGGGCTCACTCCTGGGGGAGTGTTTGGTTGTGGTGAAGCCAGCTATGCACATATCCAACAGCTGCTGCTGCTGCTGCTGCCGCCAATTCAGGTCCTGCAGGGAAGTGAGCATGGCCCAAAGCTCAGGGCAGTCAGGTCACCCCAGCAAGTCTCTGCCCAGGCCATGGGGCTCAGCCCTGTCCTCCCTAGGCATTCCTAATACCCACTACCACAGTGCCCCAGGACTCCCAAGAGAGAGGAGGTAACTCTTAACTTGGCCCCTGAGCAGTTCTGCATAGGAAACCATGAAGGTGAATTGCTGCAAAGTAAAGCCATCAAGGTACTGTCCTGCTGGCTTGTTCAGCTGCCAGTCCACCTGCATAGCAGCAGCAGGAAACTAGCAAACAGGAAGTGGTCCAGGGCTCCTATCACAGCTCCAAATCTGATGCCAAATGACATAAAACCTCCAGCCCACTTCCAAAGTCCTGTGGGGGTGTAAATCTTGCAGGACAACGTCCATCCAGTCCCTTTTGCCACCTCCCCTTGCTTGGCTTAGGGCCCTCTTCTACAAGGAGATTTTTATCTTTCATTTTGCTAATTAGAGGTCATGCCCCTACTCATGCAGATCATGGGACCTGGGTTTCAATGTCGAGCCAAAATATCAATCGTTGTGGTAGTTCAGTGAAAATAGACAGTATCCTTACAAGACTGAAAACAACACTAAATAATTCCACTGAAACATCATCCACATTCCTTTTTTCCCTCTCTCATTTTTGAAATACATCAGGAGCAGAAAGCCTGCTAAAACCCAGTGGGGCCACCAGACAATCAACATGCTAAAGGAGCACTCAAAGATGATAAGGTCATTGCGGATAAACTAAATGAATTCTTTGCATTGGTCTTCACTGTTGAGGATGAGGGAGATTCCCAAACCTGAGCCATTCTTTTTGGGTGACAGATCTGAGGAACTGTCCAAATTGAGGTGTCATTAGAGGAGGTTTTGGAACAAATTGATAAACTAGACAGTAATAATTTTCCAGGACCTGATGGTATTCGCCCAAGAGTTCTGAAGGAACGCAAATGTGAAATTGCAGGTCCACTCACTGTCATCTGTAACCTATCATTTAAATCAGTTTCTGTATCAAATGACTGGAGGATAGTTAATGTGATGCCAATTTTTAAAAAGGGCTCCAGAAATGAACTTGGCAACTATAGGCCAGTAAGCCTCACTTCAGTACTGGGGAAATTGGTTGAAACTATCGTAAAGAACAAAATTTTCAGACACATAGATGAACATAATTTGTTGGGAAATAGTCAACATGGTTTTTGTAAAGGGAAACCATGCCTCACCAATCTACTAGAATTCTTTGAGAGGGTTGACAAGCATGCAGATAAAAGAAATCCAGTGGATATAGTGCATTTAAATTTTCAGAAATCCTTTGACAAGGTCCCTCACCAAAGGCTCTTAAGCAAAATAAGCAGTCATGAGATAAGGGGGAACGGTCTCTCATGGATTGATAACTGGTTAAAAGATAGGAAACAAAGGGTAAGAATAAATGGTCAGTTTTCAGAATGGAGAGAGGTAAATAATAGTGTCCCCCAAGGATCTATACTGGGTCCAGTCCTATTTAACATATTCATAAACGATCTGGAAAAAGGAGTAAACACTGAGGTGGCAAAATTTGCAGATGATACAAAACTACTCAAGATAGTTAAGTCCCAAGCAGACTGCGAAGAGCTACAAAAGGATCTCACAAAACTGGGTCACTGGGCAACAAAATGGCAGATGAAATTTAATGTTGATAAATGCAAAGTAATGCACATTGGAAAACATAATTCTTATTATACATATACAACAATGGGTTCTAAATTAGCTGTTACCACTCAAGAAAGAGATCTGAGAATCATAGAATAATAGGGTTGGAAGAGACCTCAGAAGGTCATCTAGCCCAATCCCCTGCTCAAAGCAGGACCAACACCAACTAAATCATCCCAGCCAAGGCTTTGTCAAGCCAGGCCTTAAAAACCTCTAAGGATGGAGATTCCACCACCTTCCTAGGTAACCCATTCCAGTGCTTCAACACCCTCCTAGTGAAATAGTGTTTCCTAATATCCAACCTAGACCTCTCCCACTTCAACTTGAGACCATTGCTTCTTGTTCTGTAATCTGCCACCACTGAGAACAGCCTACCTCCATCCTCTATGGAACCCCCCTTCAGGTAGTTCATAGAATCATAGAATATCAGGTTTGGAAGGGACCTAGGAGGTCATCTAGTCCAACTCCCTGCTCAAAGCAGGACCAATTCCCAACTAAATCATCCCAACCAAGGCTTTATCAAGCTGGGCCTTAAAAACCATCAAGGAAGAAGATTCCGCTAACTCCCTAGGTAACCCATTCCAGTGCTTCACCGCCCTCCTAGTGAAAAAGTTTTTCTTTACATCCAACCTAAACCTCCCCCACTGCAACTTGAGACCATTACTTCTTGTTCTGTCATTTGGTACCACTGAGAACAGTCGAGATCCATCCTCTTTGGAACCCTCTTTCAGGTAGTTGAAAGCAACTATCAAATTGCCTCTCATTCTTTTCTTCTGCAGACTAAGCAATCCCAGTTCCCTCAGCCTCTCCTCATAAGTCATGTGCTCCAGCCCCCTAAAAATTTGTGTTGCCCTCCGCTGGACTCTCCAATTTTCCCACATCCTTCTTGTAGTGTGGGGCCCAAAACTGGACACAGTACTCCAAATGAGGAATTGCCAATGCCGAGTAGAGGGGAATGATCACATCCCACGATCTGCTGGCAATGCCCCTACTTATACAGCCCAAAATGCCTTCTTGGCAACAAAGGCACATTTTTTATTCATAGCCAGCTTCTTGTCCACTGTAACCCCTAGGTCCTTTTCTGCAGAACTGCCGCATAGCCTCTCAGTCCCTAGCCTATAGCAGTACATGGGATTCTTCCATCCTAAGTGCAGGACTCTACACTTGTCCTTGTTGAACCTCATAAGATTTATTTTGGCCCAATCCTCTAATTTGTCTAAGTCCCTCTGTATCCTATCCCTACCCTCCAGCGTATCTACCACTCCTCCTAGTTTAGTGTCATCTGCAAACTTGCTGAGGTGTTACATGCCTTTGGCACTGGGGTTCTATTAAGGTCACAAGTGCCCAGTTTGAAATACCCTGGGCCTGGTTTATCAGAATACTTAGTATTTTACAGCACATTATCTCTTCAAAGCACTGCTCCCATTGACTTCAGTTATAGCTGTGAGGGCTCAGGGTCTCAAGAGCTCTGCACTACAGCTAACAGGGTAACTGATAACAGTAGTAAACTGCCAGCCTCTGTGCGGATGAACTACTGGAGGGAGATTAGAGACACATTCTGCCAGTGGGTTTCACAGATGTTTGCACAGAATGTCAAAACTCAAGAATCTTTGCTTTCATTCCAGATTCTGGAGGCCACATTCTGCTGTAATGGATATAGACCTGTTAGTCCCTGCATGACCCCTTCTGCCCATATCTTCTTCATGTGGTCTCTGTGCCAGTCCTGTTTCTCCCTCCACCTCATCATCCAAGTCACAATCTCCTAGTCTAATCAGTCCCTGCCTTCCCCACATCCTAGTTCCCAGTCCCTTTGGACAGTCACCCCAGTGTGATTCCCCCAGTTCCTCATCCTATCTCAATCTTTCCCAAACACACACGTGCACACAGTCTCCCAATACCACCCACTGTCCCACACTCTTTGCCCAGCTAGTAACAAGCCCTCCTGCTCCTGTCCCAGGTCCTCACTTGATCTATCCTCCCTTCCCCCAGCTGGTGACCAGCTCTGTCTAGAATATGCTAGCCCATGGCAGTGACTTTTGAAGTCTATGCTTTTGTAGCCCTGCAACACTGTGTCAGATGTTTACCTGTGAAGTTACATGATAAAAACTTTATTATCTCAGTTTTATGAAACTCCATGCTAACCGTAATAGGGGCATACCCCTGAAATCTATTAATTACACTGAAAATGTTCTCTGAGCACCTGCCCTCTGAAAAATCAGGGCTATGTAAGGTGTCTCAAGCTAGCTACTCAAAGTCACTTTTGAAAATTTAAGCCAATACTATCCGTGTCTGATTCCTTTCACAGTTCCTCATTTTGCCAACAATCGTCACTTCATCACAGCAGTCATTTAATTCTAGAACTGTCATCATCTTGCGGAAAATATATATTTAAAAGTAAACAGTCTAACTCCTGACTTTTGAGCTTTGGATTATAAATTAATATTAATGAGTTGGGAACCCACATACAAGAACCATCATACAACTGCATATAAGATAAAAATAATTAAATGCACTGCAGTAATCAGAGTACTGCACAGCAACTAGTCAAATGTTCTCATCTTTTCAATCAAAATCTCTAGCTGAATGCTGCTTCTTTGATATTCTATTCTTTCCTAATCCTTCTTGTTCAATAGCTACATCTGATTTCATCTTGACTTTTGCTCAATTTATCCTGACTTTCAACAGCACCAAACTTGCATCATGGCCCACTAATATAATTGTTCTGTAGTTTGCCAGATTTCCACTTCACACTTCTTTTAATAAAGGGACTTTTATTCATATATGCCAATATTCAGGAACATACCCTGTTACAAATACAGGGAAAATTTACAAAGAATGATGATTGATTTTACTGAACAATCAACTTGCATTTTTATTAGCTCACAGTTATAATATTAGTGAAACCAGGTGTATTTCACATTCTGATGTTTTTATTTTATCTGGTAAAGTTTTAGCATTGGCTATAAAGTTAGAGATTCATATAGCCTGTTAGGATAACTGACACCTGCCCTATTTTCACAAAGCCTTCAAAAATTCTTCAGACTCAAATTCATAGCTGCAATTTTATTAGTGTACTTGTAACCTTAACTGATTTTATTTAATAAAAAGTTTGGAGCTTTGGTATCGCTTTTTGGTAGGTTTGTAATTGGTTATAATCTGCATGAAATTTTCAACTAATTTTTACATTATCTTTGGGTTTAAAACACATTTTTACTACTATAAAATATAGAACACCTTTTCTGGAAGTGACCTGGAGAAGTCATCTAGTTTATCTGTCCCACTGAGGTAGAATTAAATATACCTAGATACTCCCCCAACCCCTCGCCCAAAAGAAGTTTGTCCAACTTGTTCTTAAAGCACTGGAATGGGATACCTAGGGAGGTGGTGGAATCTCCTTCCTTAGAAGTTTTTAAGGTCAGGCTTGACAAAACCCTGGCTGAGATGATTTAGTTGAGGATTGGTCCTGAGGTCCCTTCCAACCCTGATATTCTATGATTCTATGAATACCTCCAGTAATGGGGATTCCACAACCTCCCTCACGAGCCTATCCCAAAACTTAACTACCCTAAGGGTACGTCTACACTACCCGCCGGATCGGCGGGTAGCAATCGATCTATCGGGGATCAATTTATCATGTGTAGTGTAGACGCGATAAATCAATCCCCAATCGCTCTCCCATTGACTGTTGAACTCCAGCTCACCGAGGGGCAGAAGCAAAGTCGACAGGGGAGCCACAGCAATCGACCCTGCGCCGTGAGGACGCGAGGTAAGTCGAACTAAGACACGTCAACTTCAGCTACGCCATTCTCATAGCTGAAGTTGCTTATCGTAGGTCGATCCTCGCCTCCACAGTGTAGCCCAGGCATTAGAATTAGAAAGTTTTTCCTAATAACCTACCTAAAATCTGGTTTGCTGCACATTACACCCATTACTTCTTGTGCTATCCTTGGTAGATACTGAGAACAACTGATCACTGCATTCTTTATAAGACATATGTACACCCCTTTCTTTTCTCAAGACTACACGTGCCTAATTTTTTTCAACCTTCAGGTTTTCTAAACATATTAATATTTTTTGCTCTTCTCTGGACTCTATCCAATTTATCCACATCTTTCTTAAGGTGAAGTGCCCATAATGGGACATAATACTTCTGCTGAGGCCTCACCAATGGCAAGCAGAGTGGAACAATTATCTCCCATGTCTTATGGATGACATTCCTGTTAATACACCCCAGAATGATATTTGTCTTTCTTTGCAGCTGCATCACATTGTTGACTCAGATTCAACCTGTAAACCACTACAACCCCCAGATCCTTTTCAGCAGCACTACTGCTTTGACATTTATTTCCCATTTTATAGTTGTGCATTTAATTTTAACTTCCCAAGTGAAGTATTTTGCACTTGTCTTTTTTGGTTCAATCTCCAAACTGAAAAAAATTCACTCTGTTATAGCTAGCAGTGCAGGCAGATCCTAACACATTGATACAATGAGCTCTTGGAGAGATGAACCACTGAATAAATGGGCCGCCACACTGCATACCCATTTCAGTTTCTGCATTGATTTAAGATGTCAAGCATTCCTGGCTTTTCTGTATGTATATATATACTACATATATAGAAAAGCCAGGAATGCCTGGCACCTTAAATCAATGCATATTTTATACACACACACATAATTTAAATAATATTGTTCATTGTTCTTTTAACTTTGTTTACACAGAATTACAACAATGTACATTTACCTTTTGTTTGATGTTACCCGAGTGGACCACGGCATAAAGATAAAAGAAATAGAAAGAAAAGTATATAGGTTAAATTGGCCTACCCACATATCATTCAGTGTTTCAAAAAAATACACAAGGGATCAGGGAGTTTACTGTGTCCTGAACAGCTGCACTCATAAAAGAGTAGTGGCACTATATTCATTATTAAAAATCTCTTAAGAACCTCTCATTAAGGACAGATTTTGCACCTGTAAGAGATGTCCATGATATACACATTTGGCTAGGTATGGCTTTTTTCCATCAGAACTTTGAATTATATTGTTATACCCTGTATACAGAGTTACTGAATGAATATAATGTGTGTTCCCTACTGACCTCCTTTCCCTTAAATTAAATAAATATTATGAACAATAAAAAGTGAATAAAGCAGCAGCTAGATACCAGTGAGGGAAATGAAATGCACTAAACTATCTCCTCTGGAGACCTAAGGTTAAATGTAGCGTGGACAAAATGTGTAATTAGTCATGAATTTCAAAATGTGTGTCATAGTCTCATTTACAGTGTCCATACTATGTAAGGGGCAGTTAAGTCCTCTTTGAAAAACATGGCATTTCAAACAATGCAGGATAGCATTTGAACCCATGTTGAATGGATAATAATTTATCTGTCCAAGCCATTCTTCAGCTCCTGATAAGTATCTATAAAACTGAGACCAATGTGATATGCCAAGAAACAGTGGAACAGCCATAAACAAGACATTCAGAAGGATTAAGAAAGAGAACAACCTCTTCAGCACATCTAACCTAGATAACATCTTCCAGACATTAGCATGAAATTAAAAGGGAGTTAACCTAAACAGACAGGGGTTGAATCACCTCCAATTTATAGATATCTTCTGAAATGTGACATGACCTACAAAGTCAAAGAAGAACTTCAGTGTAAAAGCCAGAAAATGGAGCTAGAAGTGTAGTGAGTAAAACAAAAGCTGTACTCAGACACATGCTAAAAGATATATTGGCATAATGCAAGGAAGAGGGCGGGGAGGGAAGAGAGAATTCAATCAGCCCAAATAGCTGTAATTGAGATAAAAAACAAGTCATATGTAAAAAAGAGAAAATAGAGCCATAGTAGCCTCGATTACTTTCAGGAGAATGAAAGACTATGGAAAATAATCACCTACACTGACTGAAGCTGAAGTTCTTTGAACAATTTGCTATATAAGAAAGCAAAAGCCCTGAGTATATGATAAAATTGTCAAAAATTTCCTACCTTGGTTTACAGCAGTTAAACTCCATCAGTGTTAGCAATGGTGGGAGACCTAGGCTTCTGCTACTGTCACTATGTTCAGCATCATGTCAGCTGGACGAGTTCTGAGTAGGGGTAGATGATGTGGTGTTTAAAATGGTGGCAGCTGAAGGAACCCTGGCTACATTAGAACTTCCAATATTGTTAGCAACAGTGGGAAATTTCTGAAAGATTTCCCTAGTTTAGACAGAACCGTGTAGTTCAGGGACATAGTTCCTAATGAAGGCAATAGAAGCCATATCTACACTAGGATCGCTTTACCAGTATACTCAACTGGCAAAGTGTTTGTCATGTGGACACAGCTTATACTGGAAAAATTTTGCTTTTGCCAGTAGATGTTATACCATGCACCTGGAGCAAAACAGTTTTGCTGGTATAAGCTGCATCTACACTAAGGGTTTTTGCCAGCACAGTTATCTCAGTCAGAACTGAAGAGGTGTGATCCCTGACTGACATAGCTATGCCAGCAGAAGTCTGTAGTGTAGACATAGCTCAAACAGAAATGAAAAAGAGGATGGTAGGAATTAATTTCACATCATGGCTATACACACATTCAACCCTAATAGTAATGTACACAAATGTGCCTTCAAACGTAATTCTACTCTGAAAAGTGTGACTGTAATAAAGGGATTGTGGAGTTCTGCATTTGTTGTCTCTCAAAGATTTCCATACCAAATACGTTCTGTGATACATTTTCTGACTAGAATCAAGCAAGCTCTTTCCTTCTCATGAGTCAGCAACAGTAATAAAAGTTCTGCAGGACAAATTATGCATTGGTCACATCTCTGTAATTCCATCGCCACATGGTTTTGCGCAGATGGTGCTTACTGATAACATATATTAGAACTTAAACAATTTTGTAAACAATGCACAAGGAGGAATAGAATACAGGTCACTCTCCCACAACTATTTTGCCTCTGCTGTTCTCACGGTAATAAAAGGAAGTAAAAACTTATTTTAGGCCCAAAGCAAACAGATATGACTGAGTATACTCAGGTAGCAAATCTATTGTGAAAGAAAGTGTCATTTTCTGAACAGAACTGCAAAACTGAGGTTTTGGACTATATAGAGAGAAGAAAAAAAATCAGATAAGGGTCCTAGGTTGAATTATAACCAGTTTTACACACCCACATAATCTGTTTATGGTGTTGCATAGTATTGTAAGTAAGGAGATAATCTGATGCAGAATTTGGCCTCTTTTAGACATAAGAAGCAGTATTGCCTTGAGCTTTTATTATTAACAATCATGTATATATAGAAGCATCTAAAGGCCTGAATCAGGATTGGGACTCCTTTGCACTGGGCAAAGTACAAACACAGAAGAGATGTTGGCTCCTGCCCCAGAAAACTAATACTCTAAAAGACACAAGGAACAGATCAAAGCAGGGATGAATATATAACATGTAAGTAAATTAACATGGATTTTGGCATAGTTTTGTTAGTTATGTCTTGTAGCTTTAAAATTGAGGATACAGGTAGCTTGAGGGGAATGGCAGGAATGGGGAGAAATTAAGAGTAAAGGATTGGAGAAAGATGGTACAATCAGAGGGACAATTGCAGCTCATTATCTGCCTAGCCATGGTCAGCTGACTTTATAAACAAAATACACTTATTCTTTTACTGAACTTCTGAATGGGACATATAGGGGACATACCAGGCAGAAAAAGTAATCACAAAAGAAGATCTTGCTTGTAAAATCTCAAAATACAGTTAAAAAAAAGTTTTGACTAAGGCTGAGACATCAACAAGGTAATTCAATTCCAACATTAAAAAGATCATGGATGACCTATGCCAGAAACAATTAAGAATCAAGTGTGTTAAGGTCCATTTAAAGTTTTTACCTTAGAAACTTACACAAAACCTTTGGAAAACCTTTTTTTCTAATTAATCCAAGACACAAATTTCTGGACTTTTATTATCTTAACTGCATTTCTTTTCTCTTGAAACCACCCGCTGGGATGATCAAAAAGGAAATAAAATTGTATAGGAAGAACTTATGTTGGACATCATCTATTTACTCAGTATCATACAAATGTCAATGTGATTCATTCTCTTAGGGAGACTCCATGGTTGATCCTTTTCCCACCGAAGTCAAAGGCAAAACTCCCATTCACTTCAGTGGGAACAGATTCAAGTTCTCAATGAGGTCTAACTCCATTTCCTTTTCTTCTACCATTTCAAAAAAGAAAAATATATGCATCCATGCATCTCCATATGTTTTCAGATTGACATGGAATGGTGTATTCCACCATTATGGCACTTCTAGCAGTATGAGTTTTGCATGCCTTTCATTGTGTCTGGAATAGAGTTAGTCCCTTTGACCTATGTTAAATGTACTGGAATAGAGGTGCAGGAATTTTGTAAAGAGAACTGATCATGCAAAACATTTGGTACTCTCAACTCTGTCTTGAGTTAGGGTTTTAAATCCCCTCCAAAGCAGCACTGAAGTATCACATCATTTGAGAATCAGAGATTGTGCCTGAGCCACAAAGTTGAATTTGGATCAGAACTTATTCAAAGGTTCAAAAGGCATTCTGGGGAGAGAAGAAATAAATATTAGTGCCAGGGAACATAATTTTGATTAGAATCTAAGGCAACAATTGTTTCTTTGTTTTGTCTGTAAACTTAATCTTACTTTTGAGCAACTTTCCTCTTTGGATCAGAGGCAGTCCACATTGTACTAAACTAAAAGTAATGCTTTGACAACTCTCTTCCACATTTGAAATATAAAAGTCTCTCCTACATTTGGGATAACAATATAATCTAGGTTAGAGGTCCCCACAATTCCATGATCTTTTTCTCGTGGTGCTGTAATATGGGATTATGGAAGACAGGCAGAATCTTAGAAGATTTCCCTTTTTGTGCTGGCCCAAGATTTCTGCTGGAAAGATTTTCCCTTTATGTGAACATCCAATGTACTTTAAGCACTCCATAAATATCTCAAATTACATTTTCAAATCTAAATAGTGATTCTGAGTGCCCCTCTTGAAACACATTGAAGGGGTCCTGATTTTCAGAGGATGGATGCTTAGTGTGTGTGAATAAGTCTTTTACGAAGGGAAGATTAATGACCAATGATAAACTTTTGGGTGTAAAAATGTGCTTCATCACACCTGATTAGATGTAAAGGGCAAGACGAGCATCCATACACAAGAAAACAAAGCCTTTATTCCATTTTTATCAAGGACACATCTGAAAATGCATCACTGTTGTGTAAGGAAGCTGTGATTATAGAGTCACTTCATTGAAAGTGATCCGACATGGATCATTCAGTCAGACAAGAAGTCGTTTGTAAAAAGTGGTGAAAGGCATATAGAGTTTATTTAATTGATTTTATTTCTTCCAGATACCCCAGTATCAGGTGAGTTTAGGCAATGATGGGGCTAAAGGATCAGTGAATAATGCTAAGAGGTAGTGTTGATGGGGAACATGTCTTGAGCGGCTGGGTTGGGAATGACTAGCAATGAGGCAGAGAGGAAATGCGAAGCTGAATAAGTAAAGGCATAGACAAAGCTGCCTGGCTGTACATGTTACAATGTCCAGTTTTTAACCTGACTGAGCATCCTGACACCACCTATTTTGTTTGCATTCTTGCACAATATCTTACAACAATCAGGCAGCTGGAATTCCTTATAGTTAGCAACATGCAACTCCATTTTAACGTTTTGGTTAGATGACCACAATTTTAATGTCATGGTTTAGTTGGATGAAATATTGTTAGGAGTTCCTCCTTCTTTGTAGTGTATTGTCATCTGACCATGTTATCCTTGTGAATTTCAAAGCTTCCTTCTGCACATTCTTGGGTCATTATTTGTGTGTTGCACATCCAGATGGAACTATTTACCTTCTGTGGAATCAAAGCCCGATTCTGATCTCTCACTGTACCTCTAATTCCATTGATTTATCTGAGTTACTGGATTACTTCTCTGGATTTACACTGGTATAAGTTAAATCAGATTCAGCACCATAGTTTTCTAAAACTAAATATTTTTAAAAGTTGAATGAAAAAATCTTGCTTCACTTTGATACCACACAGACTTATCTCCAGGTGTACAAATACTTTAAGGGAGTTGGAGCTTTATTTTCCTTTATTTTACCTATGTCAATGTCTCTGAGTGAAGTACACGAATATATTGTTTCTTATTTTTATTATAGTACCACCATAACTGCTCCACTCGTGATTTATTTTCTGGAAACTTGGGGTATGTCTACACTACGGGATTATTCCAATTTTACATAATCCAGTTTTGTAAAACAGATTGTATAAAGTCGAGTGCACGCTGCCACACTAAACACATTAATTCGGTGGTGTGCATCCATGTACTGAGGCTAATGTCGATTTCTGGAGCGTTGCACTGTGGGTAGCTATCCCGTAGCATTCCCATAGTTCCCACAGTCTCCCCCACCCATTGGAATTCTGGGTTGAGATCCCAATGCGGTTATGATAGAGGGGAATTCTAAATCTCATGCTAGTTTTCCACTGCACAGTCCATTCTCTCCCAACAAGCCTCGGCTCCTGAACTCACCCGTCCCTCTTCCTAGGGACCATCTCACAAGCAACTTCTAATGTCAAGAAGTGACAGTCCTCAACGGACGGCGGGGCGGTGGAGGAAGGCTTCACTCCTCTGAGATTCGTGTTTAAAACCTTCAATACCCGAAAGAGAATGTAAAGAGGGGCGAAGACCCCTAGTCCCCTAGTTAAATCGAATCTTGACGGAGGCTGCACAACCTAAGTTGCATATGGTACGAAAGCTCCAAGTTCCCGCATGGTCTCCCTGTCCTCGAATTTGTTCCCCCTCCCTGGATCAGGAGATTTATGCCTGCCCTCGACTTAAAGGAAGCTTATTTCCAAATTGCCATTAATTCCTGACACCGCGGTACCATCAGGTTTGTGTGGCGCGACCGCCACCAATTACAACGAGGCCCCTTGCAGTATTCAATCGAGTGTGGTATCCCCGTTCGGCCTGTCCTGCTCACAAAGGGGGCTCTTCTCATTGATAGCTAAACACTAGTGTTAGATGTAACCTGTGGCAGGCCTTCCTGCACACCAGGTGGACTCCGCAGGGTAATCCCTACCTTGGGACTGAGCCGTAGAGACGAGAGCTCTCCAGAGGCGGCCGGCTGGTGAGAAACCATTGGTCATCATGATTTGTGCCATGAGTTTGGATTCAGGTGTTAGTGCGGGACCTTTTGCGTCCTCATCTCGGCCTGCTCCCTTGACAAGCCAAGTTCCACCCAATCAATCTGCACGCGAGCTAGAAAATTCGAGTAGGTATTCTAGGAGGACTCCAGTTCGAACTCCACCCAAACCAGAGCGTCCTGCCCCGAATCAGCGTGGTCCAGTAATTCGCGATCTTCCGAGCTCAACTCACTCCAAGCTTGGCAACCACGCGCCCCGATTCAATTGGCGCGTACGGTGTAGGCCTCCTCGGGCTGGGTTGAGAGTCAATGTTGGCGCGTATCAACGCTCTAGAATGTGGGTCATTGTATGCACTTGCCGAGACCAGCGCTCAGCGGACATCGAAAAGGCCGCCTGCCAGTCCTTTGGTCTAGTCGACCCAGTAGAATTTTAAGTGTTGTAATTTCGTCTGCTTACCTAGCTGGGCCTCTGATCAGCAGGCCGTGGCCATTGGCGTCCCAATCTAAAAAGAGCTCTAGCATGGACTGTATCCGCGGGAGACCTACTCCTTGGACAGTGGGTGCCGACACGTGGTCTGTGCTAGCCTTCGCCTGCCGGTGGTGGCTGTGCCTGCCTGACAGAGTGTGCATGGGTGTCCGTTGCCGCGTGAGCCGCCTGAGCACAAACCTCTCTCGTCTCTCACCCTGGTATGATGCTCGGAATCCGGGGGTCGGGAGGTTCCAGCCGATCTCACTAGGACAGCTTCAGAAGGAACAGAGGAGCTATGATGAGTCTGACCCCACAGACAAGTGCCTTCATGAATAATAGACAATGCGTACCTGAGAAGTGCTTATGTGGCCTGGCTTGTTCCTTCTACTCATGACCACCACCTGGCCTGGCCAGAGTAATTACCATCACAGTCGCCACATGGCCATATCGGCAACGTGGCAGGTTATCTATACTCAAGCGGCGGGCTCACTACACTCGCGATAAGCCAAAGAATCAGAATGGCACCTTGCATGCGATCATGCCCTGCGGCACTGTGGGAGGGGGAGTTATCGTGGCCGTGCCGTACTGCCCTACCGAGCCCGACATGACGGCGTTTCTGTTCCACATGCCTATCTCAGACAGTCTTCCACCGAGTGGGCTCCGAGGACGAGATACCCGTGCTTTGCGCAAACAAAGCCACTTCAAGTTGTCAGTCTCCCCTTGATTGACGCTCTCCCCGGGGATATGAACGTGATCCTCCGATGGACGTGGGCAGGTACGGTCAAACCTCCACACATATTTTTAGCTGCTGGCGCGGTGTTCCTCGGTGGTGCCCTGTGGAATCTTCAGAGGTATACAAGGAAAGTGTCCCTCTGATGAAACTAACTGCTCCCTCTGGCGCTTACCCCCGCAGTCAGTCGGTCTCTGTTGGACTCCCTCCTCCTCAAGTCTGGGGCTCGGTCTGTCTACTAATAGCGCTTCCCCCTCCATCCCCTGTAATCCAGGGTGGATTCTTCGACAGAGATTCAATAGGGCAAGACAACAGAGAGCACAGGGTGGATCCTGAAAGACATAACAGATCGCGTGCTTCTTGCCATGCTGGCACATTGGTATCCTCACTCCTGCACATGTCGTTTTCTGGTCAACCTGAGATGCACACCGCCTTGCTGCTCCGGACCTGAAATCACATGGTCTAACCTAAGGACCAGGGGTCCCATCACCCCAACCTCGACGTCCCTCAACTTCAACAAGCATGGATGCTCATGGCTGAGACACTGGTGCTGGAGTTGCACTGTGCTTCAAGCAGTCACGACAGTGCTGCTCGCGCAGTGGGAAAACGAGTCTAAGTGGTTAGAACCACCCATAACCTGACGCAGTGGACAGCGCTCACATTCTCTGTATGGTTGGGTCAGCGAGGTCACAAATCCAACTTGGGGGTCCCAATCCACCCCAGTCATGCATTGCGACAATTTGCCACTCTCAGCACGCCTCCTCACCTCTTCTCTCTCGATTCGGTGTTCCGGATTCGGCTCTTTCCACTCATCCGGGAGAGGGGATACTCGGTGTTTGCTAACTCCGCTGGTCTTTCTGCCTGATGGCAGACAGGCTGTATTCGCGATCAAAAGATAATTGGATGAACAGCACTTTATTATTCCTCGTCATTGTCATCCACTCGATGACAAGGCTGATCCCTTGCTCGGACCCTCGATGAGTCTCGCGTCTCCTCACTGCCCTCTTGGAACCTCTGGCTTGATGTGAGGCCCTGGTTTCGTGCTCCCGTTTGTCACTGGTGCCAATAACCGCCTTCCTGTTGTGATCGCAGAACTCGCCAGGAGGGCGCTTCCGGGGTTAGATACAATGGTGAATGACTGCCCGCTCACATGGGGTCCGCTGGTGCAGATAATGCATTACACGAGAGTACCATGCCGCGGTATCACTCATTGTCTCTTACTAATAAGGACACAGTGTACGCACACAGCCTCTCGGAACACTCCTAGAGCCACATTTCACTAACACCACGCGCACCTTCCCACAGTTCCAATGGGTCCAAGATATTTTTCTCGCTCGTTCGTAAAGAAACACGCACGGTGTTTTCTATGTTACACCAAATCCACCACGGACACTTAACATCTCTACTTCACAAGCCACAACAACGGGAGGACTGCGCTCCTCTCCCCCCTATCTCTTCTATATTGGTCCCTGCCTGGACTATCATCGGGCAGCTGGAGGCTGCCTCCCTCATTTTATCTCGCTAAAAAGTCAGTGTTTCTTTTCCCTGCATTCATTTATTACTTCATTCACACACAATGGGGGACATTGCAAATCGGTAGCCCAGGAGGGTTTGGAGAGGAGCGGAAGCCACGCCGGTGAAATCGATTGGCAGGGCATCCCCAGAAGGCATCGCAGTTCATCATTTCTGAAGGATCTCTGGGCTCTAACCCTAGAGCGGACTGTGCTCTCATGGCATGCTCAGGTAGAGCCTGAGTCCCATATTCTAAAGGCAGGACTGGACCTCTAATTTTTAGACAAAACGTAAGAAGGGGATTGACCCCGGGAGTCATTCCATTTTCTTGTCATGTGCCACCCGGCCGCGTTAGTGAGGCCAGCCGAGGAGCACCCATGACACAGCAGACGGTAGCAGAAATGATTGATAACGCGTCATTGCAATTTCCAATTGCAGATGGTAAAAAATGATTGCATAATCGTATAT
The DNA here is from genome assembly GCF_003597395.2 of Chelonoidis abingdonii. Classification (NCBI taxonomy): domain Eukaryota; kingdom Metazoa; phylum Chordata; order Testudines; family Testudinidae; genus Chelonoidis; species Chelonoidis abingdonii. The sequence continues at coordinate 45,833,258 of NC_133773.1, forward strand.
CATCAAATTGCTAAAGCGCTACAAATGGCAGCAACCAGTGGTGCATAGAGATGGTAAACCAATCTCTGCTAACCTTGCAAAGGCAAAATGAATAGCTGCTGTGTAGCACTGCAAGTAACCAACCTCTGTCAGGCAAGGCTCCAGTCAGTACCAACATACGTTGACAGTGGACAAAGGCAAAACAGGCTCCATGGGTTGCCATGCTATGGCGTTGAGGGCAATCCACGGGGAAAAAGGGCATGAAATGAATGTCCTGCCATTCGCTTTCCCGCACGCGGAAGGATTGAGTGAGCTACATTACCAGAATCACCCGCAAACACTGTTTTTGCAAGCCATCATCTATACACATTG